>NC_137029.1:32581965-32626965 GCF_032717465.1 Coenobita brevimanus
TTACCCTTTTCCAGCACTTCTCCATCATCACAGAACATATTGACACGATTCTACTACAATTAGAGAACACTAGAGATCATTTCAGGGCACTTATGCAAGGAATTTCGAATGCTGGTGATGGCAAGATCACAAATGACTTACTCCCAGTTCATGAGCTACGTCAGATAGTTAGTCAAGGCATACATAAACATAAATTGAAGCCATTGTTCCGCAGTAGGGAATTTATGCAATATTACCCGTACTTGGAAGCAACACTAACACCAACATCAGTGATAGTTCATGTACCATTCATCACGGAAGACCTGTTCACAGTATACCAAATACACCCCTTCCCCTATAGAAACAACAACACTTTAGTCATCATCAAAATCAACACAGACACCGAACTCATCATGGTCTCCAAGAGACGAGACACTGTCACTTTCGCAAGTGAGTCAACGATTGAGCGAAAGTGCCGCACATCCTTACATGCTGTTCATCTTTGTCCTGCGTACATTTTCACGTTTCAGCCTACTGATACGGTCCCTTGTGAAATGGCTATCATCAGCAATAACAATATTCATCATCATTGCAACTTCACTTTTGCTCCAGATAAACTTGTACACCATCAACGCATTGGACACTCGCAGTTTTTTTATTTCCCTCATAACACATCAGTTTACATAGTCTGTCCAGATATACCACCATCTCATACATCAGCCTCAGGATTATACATAGCACCAGACTACTGTGCGGTATTTACACCATCCATGTCTACTTTTTCCACCATCAATCACTACGCCATTATCAACCATACACACAAACATTTCCACCCACTGCCTGATATGGACTTAAACATGAGCACAAGTATTAAGCTGACTTCACCTAAGTTTGAAACTATGCAGCTGATCAATGAAACAATGAAGCCCTGGGAAGATTTGAGTTTGAGTATGTTCAACCCATATTATGTATATAGCCAAGCACCTTCTGTCTTCATAATTATCTGCATTGTGGTTGCAGTATTGCTGTTGGCCATGCACAGAATGCATGCAAGAATTGCTAATTTGGAGTCATTGTTTAGTGGGGGGAGAGTTAACATCACAGTTAACCACCCTGAATGAAGTGTATATATTTTGTATATAGTATTAATTATATATATAAAAAAAAAAATAATAATAATAATAATAATAATAATAACACAAAGAAGAATGACCCATATATGGCAGACCAGTACCATTATCTTTAAATGAAATATTAGTAACTCTTACAATAATCTTAATTTTAAACTATTTTTATTCTTGCATGTATGCATTTCACTATAATAACCCAAGTACATACTGTATTACAGTTAAATAATTTACTTTAATGCATTTATTCCAATATGTATTCAACTTATTTAAAATGTAATATTACTGAATAATCACTATTTACTATGCATAATATATGTATACAATATTCATACAATTATGTTACTTTACAATATTATGTATTTCACTTAATTAGCTTATAAGTTCATTATAATGTGTATGTAGTATGTATTAATATATTATAACTATTAAATGTCGATGGTACGTCATTTTCGCGCGGCCGAGCAAATATAGGACTACATAATAGATAGATAGATAAATAGATAGATAGAGAGACAGATAGAAGCAGGAAGTCAGATGATGAGAGGGTGTTGTGTTTGCGAGAAGCGAGCAGCGCTAAACGCTTACACGGAGGAAAGCTGACGACAGCGGCCAGTAAGGAGATGATTCAGTTAGCTGTCAGCAGTCCTCTCGTGAGAAAGTTCTGTTGCCATGAGGAAGATACGTGACACACACACCCTACTACACGAGATGTTAGAAAAGAGAGTTTAGAAGGAGACAAGCGACCCTAGAGAGAGGTCGAGACGGAGATTAGCTTTAGAACAGAGAGAGAGAGAGAGATAGCGAGACAGGGAGGTAGCTACCCAGGACTTATACTATTATACCTGTTTAATATTTCCAAGACAAATAAAAATAGTCCCATACTATTCTTTACCTCTCCCGTCACTACATGACATCTGGTGGGGAAACTACTACAAGATATAAAAGCCGCTCGACCACAAGTCTAAAATATACTTCTCTACAATTAACTACTTTTGTATAATACGGAGGCCTTTTTAAGGAGAGAAATGGAAACCTTCTCCGTAAAACCTATTTGTCCAATGGTTTATTTCAAAATCATGTTCTTGTTACCGCCAGATGATTTTAAGGAACGTAGGAGAGAGCACCGTCTGATATCCAAGGCGAACCCATCCTCACTCACTAAGTAGACATAAGAGGATGTAAGCCGTCTGTGTTTTTATAATGGACCCTTACCACTAGTCAGCTAGGAAAGGCAAAAAAACAGCGCTCCATTGTAAAGATATAATGCCAGCAGAATTCTGTTTGAAACACAAACACACACACAAAATACGTATTTCCCATGCAGGACCCAATCGCTCCCAACATACGAATTAGGATGCCGGAAAACAACTTAATCAACAGGAGTGTCGTTTTCAGCGCCTTTACGAGTACCCACCTTCTCCAACACACGTGCCACATACGGTAGGATTTTACGTTTATTTGGAACCCAACAGTCCCTTTAAGCAAATGACGCCTCTTTCATTGTATTCCCTATTATTTTCAAGACAGTGTTGATCTGTCAGACTTTTCAGTGATTCTTTGTCACTGCTAGACTGTTTTGTTCAGCATTCGAGAAACTTTTCATTGTACGCCTCGTTACTTTTTAGACGATTTTGCTCAGCTTTCGAGAGACTTTATTGTATTCCATATTTGTTCTTAGGCGACCTCCAAAAAAGAGGGATGGTAATTTTAGTCCAGGTTAAAGTCAACAGTATACCAGGCAGCTTAAGATCAGGTTAAAATGAAAAGAGGAGGCTATACCAGGCAGTGTAAGGCCAGGTGAAAATGCAAAGAGTATAGGAGGCAGCTTTAGATGAGGTTAAAAGCATACGGAAGCATCCACACACACAGCCGCGGAATCCATCCACACACAGACACCCGCACCACACCTTCAATTAGACCCCTGTCGCGAGGTGGAGGGTTCCCTGGACGGATGGCAGGGGACCCGGCAAACAACACGAGAGAAAAACAAAAGTAAATAAAAAAGAACGAACGAGAGCAAATAGAAGAAAGGGAGGAAGGCTTTTCAATTGTGATGCAAGATCGTCTTTTTTTTTAACTTTATATAATTTCTTTCATTTTCTAAAAGAACAGGAGAAAAAACAAGAGTAAATAAAAGAACGGAAGAAAATAAAGGAAAGGGAGAGAGAC
The DNA here is from genome assembly GCF_032717465.1 of Coenobita brevimanus. NCBI lineage: Eukaryota > Metazoa > Arthropoda > Malacostraca > Decapoda > Coenobitidae > Coenobita > Coenobita brevimanus. The sequence continues at coordinate 32,585,244 of NC_137029.1, forward strand.
TCGTTTATCGTGCTGCAGGGTGGTGTCAATTTCTCTTTTCTTTATTTTTATATTTGTCACGTCTTTCATACTGTCATGCAAAATTTTTCTGTTGTAAGTAGCATTTTTTATGAGATTTTTGCTGTCTTCTACTACTCTTGTGTTAATTATTTATTTTTTCCCCTACCTTCCAAGCTTTATGAGTGCATAACAACACTGTTCAGGCCTGTTGTTGATAATGAAAAAACCTAATTGAAGTGAAGATAGCCTCATTTATAATTCATTTTTAATCCGTTCAGAGGCCCTTCTCAGAGTGAACAAGTCGCCTGTTTTAAGCACGAATGAATTTAAGGGGAGTTGTCATATTATAAGGGTAAAATTCCGAGACTGACACATGAGTTGAAATAAATCAGCAATCAGTCGTAAGGTTTGACACAGATGAGGTGAAGTAATGAGCAATCAGACGTAAGGTTTCTGTTTGGTTTGGCATCCGTCATGTTAATATTGTCGTTGTAGTGGGAGCGTTAATTGAAGTTGTTCTTACCTTCTTCACTTGGAGAGATCGTGGAGAGGGAGGATGTGAGAGGGGGGATGTGAGCGGGGGGGCGTAAGAGCAGGGAGATGTGAAGGGAATGTATGAAGGGAGTATTGAGGGAAAGAGGTGTAAAAGGGAGTGTATGAGAACGGAGGATGTGTCACGGGGATGTGAGGGGGAACGTGTACAAGTGGGGAGATGTTAGGGGGATGTGTGAGGATTTTTTTAAAGGGTGGGAAGTATAAAAGGGAGGGAAGTGAGAGAGGGGGGTGTAGGAGGAGGGGGATGTGAGAGGGAGCGTACAAGTGAAAATGTAAGTGTTCATTTTAGAGAGGGAAGTGTAAAAGGGAGGGATGTGAGAGAGGGGAGGATGTAAAAGGAGGGGGATGTCAGGGGGATGTGAGAGAGGGGGATGTCAGGGGGATGTGAGAGAGGGGGATGTCAGGGGGATGTGAGAGAGGGGGATGTCAGGGGGATGTGAGAGAGGGGGATGTCAGGGGGGATGTAAAAGGAGGGGGATGTCAAGGGGATGTGAGAGAGAGGGATGTCAGGGGGGATGTGAAAGGGGGGGATGTAAGAGGAGGGGGATTTCAGGGGGATGTGAGAGAGAGGGATGTCAGGGGGGATGTGAGAGGGGGATGTGAGTGTGTGGGCATGCAGGTCCCTTCCGTCCACTCCAGCAATCCAACACTGCCACTGACACCGCGTTTTTGTTGGCAAGGAACCGCTTCGCAACTTTTTTCCTGCAATGTTTTCAGATAAAAAGTACGGGTAACATTTTATTTCAAGCTTGAGATGAATTATATAACTTTGTATACACGGGAGCGAAATTTTATGAAACTCACGACAGCTGCGACATTATGAATAATTTCCATGCGTGATAATAACCAAGCAATATCCACAGTTTTTTATTGATATATTTTAATGGAAAGGAGTACTTGATGCTTTTGTTAGTCCATTATGGTGTCCAGTGAAGAACCTAACCTTTTCCACGGAGGGAGTGTGATAGCCAGATCCAATCTCCCCCTAAGCTGGGCAAGTACAGATAAGAAAGGCTTCCCTGTAGTGAGAGGAGTACAGTAGCAGTGGTTTTGTTGTCTGTTTTTGTGTGTGTGAGTCTGCTTTTGTCACTTATAAGCTTACAGGATGCGACCATGTGATATTTGGAGAAGTGATGGCAGAATACTTTAAATTACCACCACATTTGGGCTTTGAATCCAGCTGAGTATAGAATAAATAAATAAATAAATGAATAAATAAATAAAGACGATCCACCTTCCTCTAATCCTTCGTTTCTCTAAAATACCATACCTTCCATGATGGACACTTATTCGTTCAGCCAAATTCACCTGGCAGTAGTCTGAACGAAGCACAAATAATTTCATAGTACTAGAGGCTTTAAAATTTACGATGAGAAACGAAGGGAATGGGAAAAAATGACTTCTCTGGTGCCTGTAAACCCAGCCGGGGGAAGTAAGCTCGTCTGAGGGAAGGAAAAAAAGATATCGCGGTACTAAATTGTTTAAAGCTTGGTTTGAGAGAGAGAGAGAGAGAGAGAGAGAGAGAGAGAGAGAGAGAGAGAGAGAGAGGATCCTGGCTTCACCCCATCGGTACACTTTTCCACACGTTGCCTCATAACTACCTATCAGACAAAGTTAATCCAACGAATGAGGAAAAAAAAGTGACAAGTTAAAAAAAAAATGGTTATGCCGAAGCCCTTCCATGCATATCTCTGTGCAAAACGCTCCAGCCAGTTCTTCTAACGATATTTCTAGGCGCAGTATGAAGGAATATCTAGTAAAACGGTATCTATTCAAGCTTAGCCTAGAAATGTAAGCTTGTGGTGTAGAGATGTTTTCCAGTTAGTGTATATGTATCTAGCGAGAGTTTAGTGCCTTAAGGTAGCAAGTTTTAGCGACCTGTTGTGAATCTGGTGAGGCAGCTATGGTCATGCAATTGCTGGTCTCCGTATTAAGAGCCGAGGCAACGGGAGAGGGGAACATGGAGGGGAGGGGGGAGATGTAGAAGTGAGAGGAACAGAGGTGAGAGGGGGAGAGCTGGGTAGAGAAGAGAGAATGCGGGAAAGGAAGGAGTGGGAGAGTCGCAGCATGGAAGAGGAAGAAGAGGGGGGGACATGGGGGGACGGGGAAGGGGGAGAGGGGACATGGGGAAGAGAGAATAAAGTGAAAGAGAAGGGGAGGTAGGGGGATAAGGAGGGCAGTTGCAGGAGCAGAAGTAGGGAGACGGGTATAAAGAAGGAAAGGATGGCAAAGTGGGGGGAAGTTACAGGGAACATGGGAGCAGGGAAGTGGAAATAATGTGGGAGAAAGAGGGGAGTTGGAGGGAGAGACGAGCGGGAAGAAAGAGGGAGGCAGGAAGAGGAGGGGACGGGGAGAGAAAGAGGGAGGCAGGAAGGAGGGGACGGAGAGAAAAAGAGGGAGGCAGGAAGGAGAGGAGGGGAGACTAAGGAAGAGAGTTCGAACGGGGAGGGGAAGAGAAGGGCAGGCAGCTCTTACAACGGGAAACTATCGCTTTTATGCCGGCTTCATAATTATCAACAGTTTAACGAGCGAAGATACTGCCCTATAAAGAGGCTTAGAGCGAGCATGCAAGGTTCGCCTCGCGGAGTTACCCAAGCAAAAATTACGCTAGATCGCCAAGGAAATCTGTGAACTTCAGGAAAAGGGAAATTGTAGCTCCCCCCCCCCCTCCTCTTCCGGCAGAAATTTCGCTAGATCGCACCCCTCCCCCCCCAAAAAAAAAAAAAAAAAAAATCAACTTCAAGAATAAAAAGGAAGTTCTGATAGCCACCTCCCCCCACCCCCCCAGTTTTCACTACCACTCACCTTTCCTCCCAACCATCCACCCTTCCCACACCCCACCACACACCCTTCCCCTCCAACCGCGCACCCTTCCCACACACCCCCCAGCCACGCACCCTTCCCATCAACACCCAGATCACGCACCCTTCCCGCCAGCACCCCAACCACGCATCCTTCCCGTCAGTACCCTAACCACACACCTTCCCATTAATACCCGAACCACGCAACCTTCCCACCAACGCCCCCAACCACGCACCCTCCTCACACCCCCAACCACACACCTTCCCACACACCCTCAGCCACGCACACTTCTTACTTCCAGAGCATATTGAGTCCCGGAACGAGGCCAGGGTTCGCGTCTCTGTAGCAGCTGGTGTGGCCAGTGGAAGCAGGGGGGTAAAAAAGCTAGTCCAAGAAGTGTAGTTATGAGATGAGTTTAGTCTGGCTTAGGAGAGAAAAAATTAAAGATAACCCAAGTACTGCTAGTTTCTCCAGAGTGTCAGTTGGAGAAAAATGAAGCTTGATGGAGAAGTGGAGTATTGAGTTTAGTTTAGTCTGCCTGTGGGGAAAGAAACAACTAGCCAAAATATTGAAATTCTGCAAAAGAGGAAATACACCAAGGCCGGGAAGCTTAGTTTGGTAGGGAGACAAGAAAATATTAACGTAGCCAGAGATTTGCAGTTCTGATATGAGTTGCGTTTCGTCTGGACCAAGAACTGGAATTTTAACAACGTTTCCCCCACAGGATTGTTCAGTCTTAAGTGCTCATGCTACAGGTTCTCAAGAAATGGATTCATCGTCTCTGTACCGAGCCTTCATCTACAACAAGAATGCATCCTTTTTTTATTTTTTTTATTTTTAAGTGATTTTAGGTCCGTAAACTTCATATTAAAATTTATTACTTGTATCATGGGACCTACCAACGGATAAAAAAAAAAAAAGTTTCTCCATGAAAGTTTTCTACAGTTATGAATCCGAACTGACAAACAAAAACAGATACAAAGAATATAAACGTTCAAAGAGACTGGCGGGACAAAAGCTGGGATTGATCCAACGGTATCTGACGGTGAACAAAACGAAGGTGAAAGGATGGAGATTGATAGGTAGATGCATGGATACTTTGACAGATAGGTAGATAGATAGATAGGTAAAACTGAGTGGTGGAGCAGCTTGTTGAGATGCAGCCTTTGGTCAAATAGGATAGCTACGTACATACATACAGCATTGAGAGAGAGAGAGAGAGAGAGAGAGAGCAGGAAGTGTGTGCAGGATGTAACTCTTGGACATGTTCCGGGTCAAACACGTGGTTCTCACAACTTAAGGCCCTGGACAGTTAATGTGGTGTGGCGTGTGGGGGAGGGGGTGCTGGGGATGGGGTAAGGTGGGGGGAATATAGTGGAAGGGGGTGAGGGGGAGGGAAGGGGAGGGTTAGTCTTGTGGAAGTGGGTGAGGGGGAGGGAGGGGGGGAGGGTTAGCGTGGTGGAAAGGGTATTAGAGGGAAGTGTGATGAAGGAAGTGTGGTGGAAAGAGTGAGTGGGTGTGTGAGGGGGACAGGCTTGAAGTTGGAAAGAGAGAGAGAGAGAGAGAGAGAGAGGAGGAGGGGGGGGGTCATGCTGGGATGGGTTTGGAAGCACCCAGAGTGATGGAGGGTGATGGAGAGGGTATTAAAGCCGGGGTGCGTGAAGTATTTACGACGATGGCACATGACGAGAACTGCCACCCATTTTTCGAACCCCCTCTCATGACAGGGAAACCTCTAGTAACAGTTCTGACCCCTCAACCCCAGACGATTTCATTCAGTTGAGGGGGAATCATTGGAACCCGGGGGTGTTAATACAGATCTAGTGTTCCTTTTAACGCCGGACGATTTTCTTCAGCTGAGTGAGCCATCGGGGCCTGAGGATATTAGCTTCGTAGTAGTAGTAGTAGTAGTAGCAGTAGTGGTGGTAGCTGTAACCCCAAGATCTGTGGACTCTGAAAATGTAGAGGAGGAATAAAAGATCCTAAATTAATCCTGTGTTGCCCCTCGTTACTCATCTCGTAGTGTGGAGACAATTGTGATGATTCAGTTCATTATTATTACGTGTTTTCCATACTTTATTCTTGCTACAGCCACGCAGTTTTAATCAACATCGTGGCAATGAAGGGGTTACTGAAGGCAATATCTTATTCCAGCATCTCAAAATTTTCCGTAGCTAAATAAAACTTCGTAGTGATAGTAAGATCAAATCCTGTATCTGAAGGGGTCAAGATGATTAAAGATCGAAATATGTGTTATGAAGAGGGGATTGGACTGCAGAGGAGAATAAGCCAATCATGAGAAAGAGGGAGGGGTATACGACAAAGCACGATCCCTTGTATATTATTGAAGTGATTACATGGGGTATGCGGAAGTTTCAGTGATGGAGAGCTAGTATAATGCCATGAAGGGAGGCTGTTGCATGATGATGCCTGGGGAGAGGGTCGTAGAGAGATATTGAAATTGAGATATGAACGAGAAAGGAGAGAGGAAGGGTGATGAAGAGGAAATAGGAGTGTGTGATACTAAAACGGAGATACAGGAAAGGAAGAAGAGAGGAAAGGCGTTGAGGAGGGAAATACGAGTGTGTGAGAGAGATACTGCATGTGGAGGTGGAGAGGAGGGAGAGAAGAAAACTGATGAAGAGGAGAATAGGAGTGTTTGATATAGATGTGGATATAGAGGTGTAAGAGGGGAACAGAGAGGAAAGGTGATATGGGGAGTAAGGAGTGTGCCATAAATATCGAAGCTGAGATAGAAATGAGAAAGGGACGAGTAAAGGTGATGAAGAGGAGAATATGAGTGTGATAGATACTAGAAATGAGATGTGAAAGAAAAGAAAAAGAGAGATGAAGAAAAGGGGGAACTAGAATGGCACTCAGTAGAGCGCATACCTACGCCAACGCCCTATCTCACAATGTTAAAGAAAGTGAAGAAAAATTGCTGGATCCTCACCTATATCCGGATCCGCACCAAAATTTAATGGAGTGTCTTCGGGGCCAAGGCCCAGTCTTCTACCAAGTTTGGTGGAAACCCGTCCAGTAATGTTTGTGTAATCTTGCTCACAAACCAACCAACCAACAAACAAACGGACAGGAGTGAAAACATAACCTCCTTGGAGGAGGTAATAATAATAATGATAATAATAATAATAATAATAATAATAATAATAATAATAATAATAAAATAATAATAATGATAATAATAATAATAATAATAATAATAATAATAATAATAGTAATAATACGCTGAGATGCACCACTCCTCTCCTTCCCTTTTGATAATAACGTGGCTTTTTATTACTTATTAACTTTATTTGATTAGTTGATATTAGTAGTCGAAATTCGGTAGTTAGGTTAATTATGGTATTTTCTGTGGTAATATTATCATTTTTTAAATAAATATTTTCTTACAAATATTGCTTAAGTGACTATTTAAACGTCTGTGCTCAGTGGCAGTGATTATGCAAACTAATACGCGACATACACCATAGAAGGTAAACAGGTACCCCAAATGTATGGAACTAGTTAACAGGGCGGTGGAGACGTGACCCCCTGAGTGCTGCGTCTTGGCACGTATTCTAGTAGGCCAAGGTGTCACCCAGGTACCACATCCAAACTGCTTTATTTCTTCCCAGGAGGCTTTTATATCCCCTTCTGTGTTGTTATTGCAATCTAAGTTGGTATTAAGGAGATGTAAACAGCATACATTAGACTAGTAAGGTGTAGTAAGCGTAATACATAACAAATAAGAGTAGAAGAGCAATTCTTTAGTAGACAGGTGTTATAAAATTGCCGCTCCCTTGAAATACTTGCCGCTCCCTTGAAATACTCGCCGCTCCCTAACTTCCGGTTCAGGTGATTTTTCCATAAATATTGCTTTTGTGGCAATTTTCATTAAACACGTACGCATCATTGATACACCATTGCAGACTGACAGTAGGAATACGCCAGAAAAGGGGTAAAAAGTGGCCATCAAATGTATGGGAACTATTTTTTTGGGAGATTCAAACGTGAACACCTGAGTGATCATGTATTCCTCCGCGTCAATGTCGGCAAGAAAAAGTGATCGAATGTTGCAGGTGTCACGCTGTCTCGTACTTTTCACCAATATCTTGGAACATTTGCGTTACGTAAGTGAAAACTATATATATTCATTGAGGTTATAGTGCCGTGAAAAGAATATAGTGGATAGAGAAGAGGAAACAGTGTGAAGTTTGAGATATCGTGGCAGATAAGGTAAGAAATTTGTGCGTTGATTCTTTCCGTGTTCTCGTCGGCAGTGTAGGATGCCAAGCACTTCATCGATAGTAGTTTATTTTGTTTTAGCATAATGTATGTAATAAAGAGGATTTCATAGAGATACCAAAACCAAGATGCTGACCAAAAAAAAAAGAGGGAAAATATGATGGATAGAAAGATATAATACGTGGGATAGTGAGATGTGAAAATCGAGATGTAAATGAGGAAAAGGAAATAAAGACAAGGCTTACACTTTAATTATACCCCAAATGCATATGTACGTTTTCTGTCCCCCTTCGGTGTGTGCGTGTTGTGCCTCCTTATTCATGTGCGTGCTACTTTGCCCCCGGATTCGTGTGTGTTTTTGTCTCATGGTAATCTGTGTGTGTATGTGTCTGGTATGCATGTGCGAATTTTGTTCCTTGTATTCACGTGCGTGCTTCCACCCAGCCTATGCGGGCAGGGGGTCGGCGCTCCCCTCCCAGCGTGAGGTGGGGCCGCGCTGGCAACACCTGGCCGTCGTTTCCCACAGGTAATCGCCAGCTTGCCTGTACACACAGCGCCCCCCTCTCACTACCCCCTTCCCCTTTTCCCCTCTTTCCGCCTCTTCCCCTCTCTCCCCTCCTTCCACTTCTTCCCGCCTCCCTCCGCCCCTTTACCTTGCCCTTTCCCCTCTCCCCACACGCACACCTATATACGCGGCCGTTTTGCTGGGTTACGAGGCCCGAAAATAGGCAGAGGAACATATTTTAAGTCCCCCTTGGTTCACGACGAAACAAAAAAAGAAGAGTCCCCCTCGGAGCGTAGAAGTTTTGCTATAAAAATTATTTGTCGTTCGCCGCCCGCTAGCTGCAAGGGTTATTGAAAACGAGGGAAGTGTGGTTGTGTGTTGGTGTAGGGAAGTTTGTGGTGGTGTGGTTGTGGTGGTAGTAGGTGGAGGTGTGGTGGTAGTGATTAGTGGTTGTAGTAGTTGTGGTTTTTAGTGATGGTGGTTGATTGGTGAGGTAGTGTGGTGGTGGAATTGTGGTAGGTGTAGAGCAGTGGAGGTGAAGGTGGTAGTGGCTGGAGGTAGTGGTAGTTGTGGTTGTTTGCGATGGTGGATTGGTGAGGTTGCGTGGTGATGTAGGGAAATTTATAGTGGTGTAATTGTTGTACACTAATTGTGGCCTAGTGATGTTGGTTGCGTTGATGATGATGATGACAGTATGGCGGTTGTGCGGATGATACAGGTGGTGGTGGTGACTTGTGATGATGAGAAAGGTAAGAGTGGGTGGTGGTTGATTAGGTGATGTGGTGGTGATGAGACGGTGAATTGTGTAGTAGAGATGATGATAAGCAAGTGATGTTATTGTTGTAGGTTGTAGTGATGGTGGTGAGGGTAATGATGATGATGATGATGATTGATGGTAATGTTCGTGTTGTTATTGATGGTTATGGTGGCGATAGTGTCATGTGGTGGTGGTGAGAGGAGGAAAGTGTGATGATGATGATGATGATGATGATGATGATGATGATGATGATGATGATGGCGGTGGCGGCTGTGTTGAGTTTCCAAAAAATACAGAATAATTCTTAGTATCCAGTAAATAGTTACTGATAAAAGGACAGGAATTATCAGTGTGTGTGTGTGTGTGTGAGAGAGAGAGAGAGAGAGAGAGAGAGAGAGAGAGAGAGATGCGCACTGGAACGACGTGAAAATTCCAACAATAAGATGATAAAATGTATGTAGGAGCTTGCAATGGCGTGGAGGTCTGGGTGAAAGGCTTGGAAATTGGAATCATGCGGAGGGAAGGAAGAGAGAGATAAGCTGCGACAAGCAACAACTAGGAGGACGAGGTGGAGAAAATTGGAGACCACGTTGAATAAAATATGGAAATATGGTGATGAATGATGAATAACTTGAGGGATTTATAAACGAATGGATATATAGTAAGGAAGAATTTAGAAAGGAAGGAAGATATAAGCTGAGGCAACCAAGAACTATAAGTAAATCGAAGAAGAGATTGACTAGAATATGTGTTTTGATCATGAGAAAAATTGAAAGGCGCATAAACGATGAATTTGTAGTAAGGAGAAATATTGAAGGAGAGAAAGAGATAAGCTGAGAGAGCCAAGAGCTAGGGGGACTGGGTGGAGAAATTTGGGAACAAAGGAGATTAATCATGTGAAATTGTGTTGATGGCTTAGAATATACAGTATTATTATATATATATAACAATAGTACGGTAATGTATGTAATGCTCTCCAACCTCCTGTGTGCTCCTGTATCTTCCTGTGTCATCCCCTCAGAATATAAATAAATAAATAAAACAGATGCTAGAATTTCCTGTCATAAATTCACCAAACTTTGCACTCAAGTTCCTAATCACCTTTAAATTACCTGATGATGACCTGGCCTAAATATGCCAATTATCCAGGTCAAGGTCAGGGTAAACTGTATTATCATTTGAGTATTATGATGGATGTGGATATATCAGTGGAGCTGAATAGGAGTATTCTTATATAGAGACGAGTAGGCATACTTGTTCAATATATTTGTGGATAAATGCTTCGTTACTTTTTTAATGATAAAAGTAATAATATAATTATTATTATTATTATTCCTCCTCCTCCTCCTCCACCTCCACCTCCTCCTCCTCCTCCACCTCCACCTCCTCCTCCTCCTCCTCCTCCTCCTCCTCCTATTATTGTTCTTATGGCATAGATGTTAGTATAAGTTAATGACCTTTTACCCTACTAATAATTCTGCATTTTTTTTTCCAGGTAAGTTGCCCACTACTCTCTGGCCGTACTGCAAAGAAAAAAAAAATGTGAGTATAAAAGCACAGTTACTTTACGCATACATTGACGAACTTGTCTTCCCGGGAATTTTTTGATGCAAGAGTAAGACTTTGAGGGGCTCTGTCCGTCTGTCTCTCACTGACGATTTCCGGACGCAAGCAAATAATAAAACGCAGTAAAAAAACAAGAATAACAGAGAGAAGAGAGACGTAACTGTAGTGAAAAGAACTCGACTAAAATCAAGAAAGATAATATCGTTGTGCGAGAATAGGATAAAGCCAGACGTGATCGTAGGGAAGAAAGGGTGAAAATAAAGAAATGGGGTTATTTAGTAAAAAAAAGACCAAGAGTAAATACAGGAAAAAAGGAGAATATAATAAAAACAACCAGGAATGAATTGAAGAAAAGCATTGTAGTAAGCGAGAGAGAGAGAGAGAGAGAGAGAGAGAGAGAGAGATAACGTCATGGCAGTTGAGGAGCTTAATCCGACACCATTCTCTGTGTCTCCTGTCGCCAGCGCTCCTTGTTATCCCCGCCCCTCTGTTTCTCCCCAAGCTGAGGTTTAGGGGTCGTAGGAAATTGTGGGGAAGGGGAGGAGTATCTGGGGAGTTGAGGAACTAAGGGTAAGTCAGGGGATGTAGAGGGGAGGGGAAAGAATGTGTGGGAAGTCATGGGAGTGAGACTAGGGGAGGTGAGGAGGGAGACATGAAGAGGAGATGGAAGTGGGGGTAAGAACATGTGGAGATATGAGGCCTGGGGAGGAGAGAGTGGGTGGCTAGGGAAGGTGAGGAGAGAGATAAGAAGAGATGAGGAGGGAAGGAAGTGGGGGGAGGAGAGGTAAGCAGGGAGGAGATTAGAGTAGAGGAGGGAGGGAGTGATAAAGGGATGTCAGGAGGGAAAGAAGAAAAGGTAAAAGAGAAAGGGAGAAGAAAGAGGAGGGGCGAAGGTGATGAGACCAGGGGTAGAGGAGGAGGGAGGAAGTGGCAAGGATCGGTGAGTGAGAGAAGAACAGGAGACGGAGAGGCATGAGAAGGTGAGGAGATGAGACGAGACTAAGGGAGGTGAGGGAAGGAGTGACGAGGTGAGGTGAGGAGGGAAACGAAAGAGGAGGTGGGGAGGCAAGGGAAGGTGGGGTGGAGGTGAGATCAGGGGAAGGGAGGGAGGGAGAGAAGGAAGAAGGGAGTGGCTTGGAGCAGAGGAGCAAGGGTTGTGGAGTAAACCAAACTTGTCCACAGGAAGGAAATTAATATACGAGAGGAGGGGAGCTACTCAACTCAGCTGGAGGGAAGAAAGGCACTGTAGCGGAGTATATGTAGGATAGTCCATATATATATTACACATCCAGATTATTTTTGTGTCGCGGGAACGGCTCAGGACTATACTCAGCAGATATTGTTAACACTGTTCGATATTGATCAGGTAATATTAAAATTTTCGTATATGCTAAGCAGGAACATAAATACAGTAATGGAATTGCATATATGAAATAGATTTTATAATAATCTATTTTTTTTTTTTTTTACTGATTTTGGTTCCTGCGTAGATAGACAAAGTATAGGTAGATAGACAGATTAATGGGCTAATAGATGAACAGATATTTAAACAAATATTTGGGTTGATAATAGGGATTTATTGGGAGCGCTTCTTCTATAGCCTATTATTATTATTATTATTATTATTATTATTATTATTATTATTATTGTTATTATTATTATTTATTATTTATTGCTCATGTAATGCCACTCAGGGATGAGTGAGGCTGGTCAATCTCATCTTAAATGTCGGGACCAACTGCCTAGCCCCGGGCTCCTACGCTCCTCATGGGGCAGTGTAGGATTGGATGATGGATGGATGGATGGACTGTTATTATTATTATTATTATTATTATTAATTTTAGGTTTTGAGGTAACCTCTAGGCAGTGTAAAAGAGCTATTAACCCCGTCATACTGAGAGAGAGAGAGAGAGAGAGAGAGATCACTGAACATCAGCAACCACCTCATTCAGCCCAATGTGTCCACACTAATACAGATTATATCACAATACATATGTGCCCTGTATGTGATAGAGCCTAGAGCCGTGGGTATGGAGGCTTTACAATTCGTATGCATAAATATTACTTCCTCTGCCGTTAATACCAACAGTAAAGCTTATAATCCTGTTTCTGGCCAACGGTACATGAAACGGTACCTTTATAGAGGAACTTCACGGAGGACTGAACTCATTGGTAGTAGTGTTATGATGAAAAGATTATGTTGGTGTGTGGGGAGGTGGGGTCAGAGAGAAAGAGAGAGAGAGAGAGAGAATCTTGGTATTTTATGTTTGTGTATGTGTGTACGAGTGTGTTTCTTCAAGGGTGTGTGTGTACTGCATGTGCCAACTAGTGTGTACGTACGTGTCCGAGTCAGTGTACATCTGAGTGTATGGTCACAGCCTTCGTATGTGTCCATAAATATTATCCGTGTGTGTGTGTGTGTGTGTGTGTGTGTGTGTGTGTGTGTGTGTCCCTGTGTACGTCTAGCGGGTATCGACAGGAGGCATGGTATCTTATGGCTCTGTTTTGACTCCCCACCTCCACCACTCCACTCGCCTCCATCCTTTATAAGCCCGCACACCCGTTTTTCACACCCCTTGTTCTTTCCCCCGCTGACTTATGGCCGATTTATGAGTCGACGTGCCCTGGCCGAGCCCTAGTTATTACCCCGGATGTCAAAACACCTCCCTGATGGAGTGCATTGGCCTCTCTTACCTTAGGAGGCGATGACGGGGAGCCTACGCGTGGTGGGGCTTTACACTCACCTTGGAGCCAACTTTCCTAATATTTTCATGCACGTCGCCGTGGGAAGGACTCTGGTCTAACCTTGTTGCGGCGCTGTCTACCACAGGGGGACACCAGATCCTTACACGGTGTATGTACTGTGGCTGTACCTGTAGGACGGCCCCATGAAACAGATCATTACTTGTATTCGACCGGTGTGCTGGTTTAATGAGCCGGTGTAGTTAGATTGGAGGGTCGATTTGACTAGTAACCAGGGAGACTCATTATTGCCTCACAACCAAGGCTCATCGCAATTGTAACCACGACTTATTATGCAGGTTGTGAATGGCCTAGTTCTCTCAGATGAAAACGAACGAGTATATTACCCCTTGCGTTACTCGTCCTAAATTTAGAACCATAACGCACTTCAGTTCCCTTGACGTTGGTAATGCGTTTAGTTGGAGATTAATTTCTGTGCTGGAGTTTCTCAGGGAGTATAATATCGTGGATCTCTAATACTTGCCTCCTAAGCGCTTTATTGTAAGTATTACACCGTATTATTATTTGGTATTCTGTTTTATCCTGCATTGTCTGATATCTTGTATGCTCTTGATGCCTTTTTTTAATCGATTTGGATGTCATGCACAGTATAACATTACAGGAATATATCAAAAACAGCAAAAACAAGAACAACCACTACCATTACTACCACCATAATCACTACCATCACTACCACCGTAACCTCAGTCATAAATACCACCACCACTACTAACATTTTCACCACCGTCACCACCACCACACCACCACCACCATCAGGACCAGGTGAGAGGTATGCAGAGTGAAGAGCGCTGAATAATCCACATGTTTGAAGGGACGGGGCAGGGATGACCCAGACCCACCCCATTCATTTTGTATAACAGATCCGGGATACCTTCAGGCCCCATCTCTTCCCTTCCTGCTCTCTCGGTCCACTCCCTTTTCTCCTCTCTCTTCCATTTTCTTTTCTCTTCTCTCCCATTTCCTTGCCTTTTCTTTCTCTCTGTTCCCGTCCCCTCCCCGCCCTCTCTCTACTTTCCTTCTCCCATCTCCCCTTCATTCTGTATCCCTTTCTTCTCTCCTTTTATCTAGTCTACCTTTTCTCTTCTCATTCCTCCCATCTTGTCCAGTCCTCTCTCTCTCTCGGCCTACTTTCCATTTCTTTCCTTTCATTTTATTCTTTCTTTCCATTTCTCTTCTCTCTTGTATTATGTTTTCTTTTGTCTCGCCTTCCCCCCCCCCCCCTCTAGTACCCTCCTTTCAGTCGCCTATCTCAGTTTTCTCAACTCTTTCTCTCTTGCTGTCTTCGTCTGTCTACTTTCCCATCTTCTCTCCTGTCTCATGTCTGCCTTCTTTACTCCCGTCAGTTTCTCGTATTTTCTCCTTCTCTCTTATTCTCGTTCTGTTCATCCTTTCCTCTCATTCGTCCTACCCCCCGTTCTCCTGTTACCCTCTCTTGTTCTCGTATTCTCCCCCACTTTTTTATTTTTTTAATCCTCTTAATCCCAACTTTGTATAGGGACAGAGATGGTTCTTTCCTCTTTCTCGTCCACCCCTCTTGTCTTCTTTATTTTTCTCTTGTTCGCCTTTTCTTGGACCCAATTTTCGTTCTTCCCTTTTCGTTATTTCCAGCGTTCTATGGGGCAGGGACGGGCAGAGCGACCCTATTCATTTTACATAACACCTGGGATCCCTTTCGGCACCTTTTACTTCCCACCTACTTTCTACCTTCTCTCAGTTCCTCCCAGTCTACACTCCTTTCCCCTTCTGTTCTAATCTATCCCTTTGCTATCCCTACTACTTACCTGTCTGTTTTCTCTCTCCACTCGTTTCCCTATTCTTCTCTTCTCCTATCCCTTCATTTTCTCTCTATTTCCTTTCTTCATCTCGTACTCTCGTCCATGCCTCTCTCGCCTTTTTTACTCCCTCTCCCTCTGTTTTTCATCCTTTTTTCCCTGTCTTTTTCTTCCTTCTTTCATCCCCTTTTCCTCCGGTTGTTCCTCTCCTGCTCTCCCCTCTTTCCCTCTTTTCATTTTCTCCCTTCTCTTTCTTCTCTCTCCCTTCTTCTCATACCTCACCTTCCTCCCCTCTCATCCCCTCTTTCCTTCTCTCTTTAATCCTCCTCTTCCTCTTCCTTCGTGCGTCTTGCTTAATCCCATTCCAATCCTTGCCTCTCTCTTCCTCTTGTTCTTTGTCTGCCCTCCACACCATCCTCGTGTATTGTCCTCTCTCTCTCTCTCTCTCTCTCTCTCTCTCTCTCCTTTCCTTTCCTTTCCTTTCTTTTCCTTTCCCCTCTTTCCTTCTCTTCCCCTCTGCCTCTCATCCAGCGCTTTCCTTTCCCCTTTTCCAGTCTTATCACCCTCTTTCACCTCCCTTTGCTTTCATCCCTGTTTATCCTGGCTTATTCTCTCTCTCTCTCTCTCTCTCTCTCTCTCTCTCTCTCTCTCTCTCTCTTTCTCTCAATTATTACTCTGACTTTATGCTTCTCAAAACTTCGAGTCCTCCTCTTGTACTATTCATCTTTCTTTTTCTTCCCTTTTTCTTCCTGTGTCTTCTTTATCCAATAATTATTATTTTTTACCCTCTTAGTTTTTCATTTTAACTGGATTTTTATATAGCAAATTCCTCTCTTATACTTTAATATTCTTCCCCTCATTTTCTTACTCTGTCTTTCATATAATTTCTCTCTTTTTTTCCTTCTGATTTCTCTCTCTTTCCTTAACCTGTTTTTCTTTTTTTTTCCCTAATAGTCTTTCACTTCATTTATCCCCCCTTCTTCCTTCAATTTCTCCTTTTCCTTATTCCATCCTTCAGTTCATTTCTCTCTTTTTTTTTTCTTCTGGTGTCTTCTTTCCCGTACTCCATCTTTTATATCATTTCTCTTTTTTTTTTCTTACTTCATCTCATGCTCTCTCTATTTTCTTTCTTCATCTCGTGCTTTCTCTTTTTTCCTGCTTCATCTCGTGCTCTCTCTATTTTCTTTCTTCATCTCGTGCTCTCTCTTTTTTCCTGCTTCATCTCGTGCTCTCTCTTTTTCTTATATCATCTCGTGCACTCTCTATTTCCTTTCTTCATCTCCTACTCTCTCTTTCTTTCTTTATCTTGTGCTCTCTCTTTTTCTTCATCTCGTGCTCTCTCTCTTTTTCCTGCTTCATCTCGTGCTCTCTCTCTTTTTCCTGCTTCATCTCGTGCTCTCTCTTTTTTCTTACTTCATCTCGTGTTCTCTCTTTTTCCTTACTCCGTCTTTCATCCAATATCCCTCTGTCTCTCACCCAACACTCATTACATATTCTCCCCTCACACACTCTTCATAAAATCCCTTGACTCTCTGTGCTTCTCTGTGCTACATATCCCCTCCATGTTGAGTACTTTTTCATCTACTCACTAATTTTTCTTCTTCCACCCTTCTCTGTCAGCCATTATCTTACAGCACTTCTTATTTCTTGTTATAATTGTCTTTTCCTCGTCTATTTATCTGTTTTTAAGGGCTATTTTAATTTTTTACACATTCAGGTTTCTATGTCCGATATTCTAAGCGTATTTCTGGATATCTGTTTACCTGTAAATATCCATGTCTACCTTTATTTACCTGTCTGTTTACCTGTATTTACTCTCACACACACACACACACACACACACACACACACACACACACACACACACACACACACACACACACACACACACACACACACACACACACACACACACACACACACACACACACACACACACACACACACACACACACACACACACACACACACACACACACACACACACACACACACACACACTATTTTACCTGTATTTGCTACCCCTGTCATGAGTGCAAGCAGTTTCTGTATATATTTGTGCTTGCACATATAAACATTCACATATTTACCTGTGTTAATTTTCATTTATGGTCCCTGGCTGAAGCGCAAGCAGTTTCAGTCCACCCTCCTCTCCCCTCCTCTCCACACCTCCCCACCCTACAGTCCTCTCCTCTCCTCTTCTCCTCTCCTCGCCTCTCTTCCCTCCTTTCCTCCGCTGCACCCCTTGCCTCTTTCTTCGTATCGTTTTCAAAGGATCACTTCCCTCCTCTCCGTTACGCCCTTTGCATCTCTTTTCTCTCCTCATCACACCTCTTCTCCTCTCCTCTCCTCTCATGTCCTCTCCTCCCGAGTCCGGCCCTCCTCTCCTCCCCTCTCCTCTCTTTCCTCGTTTCTCTCGTTACACGCTTTGCTTCTCTTCTCGCATCGCCCTCTAATTATCACTTCCCTCTCCAATCCTTCCCTCTCATTTCCCCTTCCTCTCCTGTCCCATCCTCTCTTCTCCTGCCCTTTCTCCTCTTCTCTCTTGCGTTACACCCCTTCCCTCTCCTCTCCTCTCCTCTCCTCTCCCCTCCCCTCCTTTCCTCTCCTCTCCTCTCTTCCTCGTCAGCTTTAATCAAATTATCTCAGGGATCTGAACCTAAGCTTAGTAAACTCACCCACCTACTCTCACGGTGGAAAAAAGGGGGATCCGGTGAGAGAGAGAGAGAGAGAGAGAGAGAGTGAGAGGTACACAGACCTTACGACCCTTACGAGGCTTTCCGTCCTAAATGCTAACCCTTTTTCACTTTAACTTGGCCCAGATGCTGAAATCTCTCCCTCTTGAATACTGAATATCCCAGTAGAGTTACATGAGTATGATGCTAGTCACGAAGAAGTGCTATGGAAAGGTTGAAGACCCGAAGCAATGTCTGACCCTGCCACTGAGCTACGTGGAAAAAACTGCAAAGGGCGAAAATCTAGGTCAAGTTAAGGTGAACACACTATAGCAACTTTGGACAGGAGAGAATAAATAAAGAGGGCATGATACACAGCGTCTTCTAATTTCATCCCCCCAGCCTAGCCCCGGGCCCCAACGCCTCTGGGGAATTGGATGTTTATTGATTCACTTTCATTTTTCTCTTTTTTTCTTCATTGGTCTTTCCGTTCGCGTCCACCCTCTCGTTCACGCTCCGTTCATATTTTACCTGCCTACCCCCCGCCTCCTTACCCCAGTCTCCTCCTTCCTCCCCTTCCTCTCCTCTTTCTTTCCCTGCATCTCGTTCTTCCACTCACTTTTCTTCTTCTCCTTCCTCTCCTCTTAGAGTCCTTCCTTATCCCATCCCTTTTCTTGCCTCCTCCTTCCCCTTTATCTCTTTCTCCTCCCCCTTCCTCTTTTTTTTCCTCTTCCACCTCCCCCGTCTCTCCCTCACAAAGAATCCAGTGGTAGGGGATAGTTGTTTGGTAGGAAAGATGCGGTGAAATAGAAGATAATGATAGTATAGTTGTTTGGTAGGAAAGAAGTGGTGTCATAGAAGATAGTGGTAGTAGGGTATGGTACAGATCGGGTTGTTTGGTTGTTGTTGATGGGCGTTACCTTGTGAGTGTCCACCCCACAAACTCGGACGCAATCAGTGGGGATCGAAGCCACTCCAGAACGTCCCCCAAACGTGAGGTCAGTGCCAAACCGACCGAACCATCGAGTTGCCTTATTATTCCTTCCTTCCCTGTAGCCCTTCTTATCCTCTTCTTGTCATTTTTTCCCTTTTCCTCTCCACCTTTCTTCCTTCCTTCCCATACAGTTTCCTTCTTCTATTCCCTCCCTGCCTTCCTCCTTTTTCCAGTCTCTCTTCCCCTTCCCTCCTCCTTTTCCCCCCTCCTCCTTTTCCCCCTCCTTCTGTATCACTCCTCCCTCTTCCTTCACTCTCATCGTACCCTTTCTTCTTCCCTCCTCCATCCATCCATCCATCCATCCCTTCTTCTTTGTTGTCTCCCAGTCATTGTTCCGTTTATAGTTAAACATTCTCACTTTCGATCGCCTCTTTTACCACCTTCTCTCTGTTACCACTATTTCTCTTTTCCCCACTCCCTTTCCTCCTCCTCCTCCACTCTCTTTATTGCTCTTTACATATACATTCCATTTCCTCTCCCCTCGCCTTCATCCCATCGACACTTCCCTCTCATCTCCCTCCCTCTCTCTACGTTTCCCACTCCATCATTTTTCTCTTTCTCTCCTCCCTCCCTCCTTCCTCTAACTTTTCTCGTTCGTATATTCCTTTTTCTCTCAGTCCTTCCCACCTTCCTCTTCCTGGTCATTCTCTTCCGGTTTTTTCACTTCCCTCCAAACATCACTTCCTTTACGGCTCTCTGTACGAACATTGCAGCTCCTCTTCCTTTTCTCCCACTCTCTCTCCCTCCTTCTTCCCTTTCCCCATTATCTCTCCCTGTTCCCCATTTCTCTTCCTTCTTTTCCTCTTTTTCTCCCTGACTTTTCCTCTTCCTGCTCCTCCTCTTCACTGATTCCTTTCCTCTCTCACTCCACCCTTCTTCCTTTCTCCCACTTCCTTTACTCAATATCCTCTATCAGTTTCTATTTCGCTCCTTCGATCTTTCCTTACCCTCCCCGTTTCCTCCTCCTCCTCCTCCTTCTCCTTTCTTTCCTTCGATCTTTCCCTCTCCCCATCCCTTCCACCTCTTCCTCTTCTGCCTCTTTCTCCTCTTCGGTCTTTGCCTCCTCTCCCTTCCTCCTCTTCCTCCTCCCTCCTCCACCCAATCATCGCCCCTTTACAGCTCTCTACACACTCACATTCCATTTCCTCTTCCCATCTACCACTTATTCCTGACTTTCCGTGAACCAGTTTTTTTTTTTTTTTTTCCGAGATTTTTCTATACAGTTTTTTTTTTGGTTCCTTTCGCTGTGTTTCTTTCTCTTGCTTTTCCTTCTGCTCTTTTTCTCTTCCTTTTCCTCCTTTTTATTTTTCCATAATTCTCTCACTTGTTCATCCTTCTCTCCTCTTTTCTCCTTTCCCGTGCTTTTCCTCCTTTTTTATCTTTTTCACTCATTTACCTAGCCTTTACATGTTTGTCCACTGTTCTGTTTTCTTTACCCTGTTCTTTGGTTCTTACTGTGTGCTAGAGAAAGCTGGCAGACGCTTAGCATTTCAAAGTCCTGATTCTGTTCTTTGCCAGTATATTTGTTTTGTTTCTCTGTAAAAGTATAAAGAAATCACCGGCCATAAGGATTTTCATTTCTTGGTTGTTTTCCTCTCTCAACCTTTCGACGTTTAATCTTGCATCTTTCCATTCCCTCAGCTACTCTCCGCTTCCCCATTTTTCCTCGCTACTTCCTGTCTGTTTGCTGGTTCAATTAAGCATCTTTCTGGATCTCTTGCTCTTTTTTTTTTTTGCTCTCTCGAACTTTATTTTCCTCCTTTTCCATTCCTAGCTTTACCTCTCCGTCCGCTTCAGTTTGCAATTCCAGCTAAACATTTTTTCGTCTTCCTTGTTTCTCTTTCCTTCGCAGCCCTAAGCGTTCTTTTGTTATCTCTTCTTTTCCGTCGTTACTGTATGCTTTAGAATTTTCTTGAGTGTATCCCTTCTGTTTCCCATCGCAGAGAGAGAGAGAGAGAGAGAGATCATTTTTCATTTTATTAGTAGTTACTCGTCACTGCTGTCATATCCTTCACCATTTCCTCTTCTGTTTCCCCTTTATCCTGAGCTTCTTTCTGACAGCTGCTTTCAGTTTTATCGTTATTTACACTGTTTCCCTTTTCAGCTACGGGTATTTCGCAAACTCTCCTGCCCGTCATCTTTCCCCCCCCCCTCTCTCTCTCTCTCTTCGTCCTCCCTATTGTTTTCATTATTTTGTTCTTTTGTCTTAGCTACTCCCAAGTTTAGCATCATTTTTACCGTTTCCCCTTCCTGCTATATCACAACTTCCCTGCTTCTCTTTCTTCCCTCTCCGTGTCATCTCCTTTGTTATAGCGTTGGTATGCACTGGCAGGTGTGCAATGTTTGCATGTAAGTTTGTTTACGTCAAGTTAGTGAGCATTTGAGTACGTTTTTATTTTATTTTAGTGTCCACATTTGCAAGCGCGTGTGGTTGAAGCTCTCATGCAAATGAAATGTTTGCATGCAACACGCTAAGCCCGCCGTCGCATCAAAACAATTTTCCCATCAACAAGTACGGCCGGTTGATCCTTCATGACTTATTAATGGAAAAACATTGGGGCGTAGTGAATTTACAGCACTGACTTTTGTGTAGGTGAAGAAATTAAAACAAAACCATTTATCTCATTTTGCCAGGCAGAGAGTTTGGTAATACGTCTTGCAGCGAGATTACAGGACATTAAAGTATCCAACTTTTTTATATTACCACTTAGCATATTCCCATAATATAATATCAAAATGACTCTCGATATCCCTTCCTAGTCGGTATAGGACCCCAGGAAAAGATTTTAAAATGAAAAAGATTTTAAAATTACGTATCTTACCACTTAGTATTATACCAGCGATACGTCAGTGTTTCAGTATGCTTCTCTGGCCAGCATACAATACTCGGAAGATATTGAAGTAGTATCGTTTTATTTCCTAACATAGTGGTACATGGCGTAACTCATGCGTTTGGCAACAGAAATATGAAGGCCTACCAGCGTATCTTACCCACTGACAGATTTCCTTACCTCCACCACCTGACATATCTCCACCGCCGATACATCAGAGGAAGAGTTTCAATATGCTTCTCTGGCCAGTATATCACACCCACGACAGCGATATTTTTCACTGATCGAAAAGTAAATTTATGGACTAAAAGGCGAGGATGAAGTATTGGGACTGGATCCTCACAGGCATTGGAGGAAAATTATCGTACAAATGGTCGGGAAGTAGGACAGGGCGTAGATTTTTTTTTTTTTTTTTAAATCAAGAAGTAGGATTA
This sequence comes from Coenobita brevimanus, assembly GCF_032717465.1. Taxonomy (NCBI): domain Eukaryota; kingdom Metazoa; phylum Arthropoda; class Malacostraca; order Decapoda; family Coenobitidae; genus Coenobita; species Coenobita brevimanus. The sequence continues at coordinate 32,607,143 of NC_137029.1, forward strand.
TTCAGAAGCTTCCCATGGTTCTCTTTCTTCTTCCAAAAACGAGTCTTTGTTATGGGAGAAAATTACATGTCAAAATTTTCGTGATTCTCAATCCAGTACGTTCCATAGCTGGCTTTACAATCAATTTCCTACGGTAATTGGAATTCAGTTTCGCAGGAAGTACAAGAAAACGAGACGACAGAATCTTCCGGTGTCTCTTGTTTTCCTTCAAAAAATAATAATCATGAGAGGAATTTTATCGTAATATTCTGCAGTTATATCCTTGCCTAAACTTAAGATTTCTTTGGGTAGGAAGGGCTAGTAATTCAGAAGGCAGAATCTTGGCGTTTTTCTTATTCTTCCTGTAGGTAACAAGAGGAAAATTACGGTAAATTACTTGTACTCCTCCTCCCAGGAAAATAAGGCTGGACAAATCTTGGTAATTACTGTCGTCAGCGAACCGTCAGGCACGAAAATAGGTGTCGTCATGCACTCACCCTGGCGAACTGTTTGATTCTTTTTTCTTTTTATTTTCGTTCATCCATCCACTGGGAGAGGTCTCGTCTGAGCTGGATTAAATCATCAGCAGGAGGGCTTAACACTGTCAGGCTCCTGCGATTAACTTCCTCCAGAAAAATCGTCTTGCGTTAGTTGGAACGGAATACTAGACTTGTTCCGAACATGAAGGGGTTTGGTTACTGTTAAAACTCTCATGACATACTCCCAGGTGATTATAGTCGTCTGGCGTGTACTGGAATAAACTACGAAAGAAGGTGCGACCATAAGAGAGTTACTGGAGGTAGTTTCTAAACCCTGCCCTTTAATGGATCTCTTTACATGAACTGAAAATACCTCCTGGACGGGGACCTTTCGCCTGCATGGAATAGATTTAATTTAATCTTCACCGACCGTTACCTATGACTCATGACTTTGATCCGACAAAAGGAAATCAGTTCAGAACTAAATCAGCAAATTAAGGTCACCCTGGAACCATTCATTTCAAAGACGGTCTTGTCGACCTCGGTCAGCATACTTTATATTGAATCTTATCATGTCTGTGAAGGTGTGTGCGAAGAGTAACCATGTCTGTGAAGGTGTGTGCCAAGAGTAAGGGCTGTTGGTGGATCTGCTTGAGAAACGTAAGATAATACACCCTTTGTAGACAGGCATTGAAGGTTGGCCTGTACAGTATGATGGAGCATTCAAAGTTCCCCAAAGCAGAACGGCAAAAGAAGTGACGAGAAGACAAATACGTACAGTCATAGACACAGGTAAAAAGGTCGCACGGTACATTATCGTATTGCTGCAGTTACACCTCCTTCATTCTACCCACACACGACTAGCGAATGTTTGTCCTGCATCTGTTTCCCAAGAATTAAATCAAGTAGTAGGAAGAACGAAGCTGAAACTAGGTCATGTAACAGTGGGAGTTATGCCTTGGCCCTCCTCCCTTTGCCCTGGCTGCTATGCCCGATCCTATGGCCGACGCAGTATGCAAAGTGTTATTGAGTTCGATCATGTGGCTTGATTACCAGCCCAGGCCGCCGCGGGGAGAAGGCAATGTTGTGGCGAGCCTCGTAAAACCGCCACAGGGAACGACAGCCGGGTTGCTCGAACATGTTGCTTGCTGGCCTGAAGGAGGGGGGGGGGGAGGGGGAAGGGGGATAATGTACTGAGTTAAACTTGGCCGAGATTTCCTTCCTTTCGTAGCTCATTTCACGTATCTCGGTGGGAGAGGAAGACAATGCTACGGCTCTTCGTCCTTTCCGTAGCATTTCTCTGTTAATAGCATCGTCTATAATTTTACTCTGTTGTTTCATCTTGGCACTGAAGGTGAAGAGATGGTAATTTTTGGTCGAATTAGTGTTAGAACAGTATGAGCTTCGTATTCTCGATTGTTTAGTAATTTTTCTATAGTGCGATTATACGATTGATATATCAGCTGCAGAAGTAAATCGCTTAGAATGGGTTGTTAAGAGACCTCCTATGCCACCTTCAAGACGACCCAGAGAAAGATAAGGTGGCTGGTCTAAAATGTTAAAATATTAACTTGTGACGCGCAAAATGAATCGCTGATGAAAAGTCGTTACGAGATTTCCGACGCCAACTAGAAATACGGGCAAGAGAACGACATGGTGCTAGACCTAGTATGTTGGGTTATTGTGTCATGGGCAGAATAAATCGGCAAGGAAGAGGCTTTACGTAATTTCTGAAGCCAGCAAGACCGGGTGGTTGGACTTAAATGCTGAATTATTGAGCGATGTGCAGAATAAATCCCCGAGGAAAACGCATTAGGAAATCTTTGAAATCAGCAAGACAGGATAGTTGGCGTAACACGATGTATTATTAAGTAGTGATGTCCAGAATAAAGCACTGAGAAAAAGGCATTACGAATTTTCTGACTAGCCTAGGGAGGGGCCTGGTGGTTGGGGTTACATGTTGCTTTCCGGCCGGGGGCGCTGCCGTGTCTCCTGCACCTTTGCAATGTGTAGACCGGCGGCGGTGGCCTGTTGCAAGACCAACAGCATTTTTATCAGCAGTTCTGGGTCACGAGAGAGAGAGAGAGAGAGAGAATGTTTCTCTCTCTCTCTCTCTTTTCTCTCACAGGGTCAGGACGGGTCAGTAACTTCGAGCAGAGTTGAGAAAAAATGGCAAGTGGAGCCATTACGGGAGGACAGCGACTTTCACTAAAATAGAGCTATCTTTACGACGCAACTCCAGCACCCTCCCACACACTCCAGCCATTTATTAGCCACTACACCACGATGACCACAGTGTTAGTTACGAGGAAAGTGTGGTTATTGTATCTTTGTATCCTTGTATATATTCCTGTCAGTACAATATTTCATGTATGCCTGATCTGAAAAGAAGTGCTTCGATTTTGACACAGTTGCTTACCTGTGGTCGATAGGTCTGCTCGGCCAGAGATTATCGGGGTTAAGCAGCAACACAAACAGCATAATTAACGTTCATGGCGAAGGAAAGGCGCCAGAAAGCTTGCAAATTCAAAGAGAACACTGCCCCAATCCCCACCTCAGCCCAGGAAGGAGGAAGTGGGTAATTTTTCATGGACGCGGCGGTAAATAAGGAAAAGATTATATCGCGTAAATGTATTAAACCGTAAATTTGAGCGGCAAGAACGGCCATTTTCTAAGGCAAGTTTGGTGGCCAGGTTTTTTTCACTTGAGAAGACGGACGCCCTCTCTCTCTCTCTCTCTCTCTCTCTCTCTCTCTCTCTCTCTCTCTCTCTCTCTCTCTCTCTCTCTCTCTCTCATTTCATTTCATACCTCCTTCCTTTCCTCATAAACTTTTATACCCTATTCTCCTTCCATTTTACTCACCTCCTTTCGTTCTTGTCTTCGTTTTCTCCTTACGTATCTGCCAGCCTCTTTTTATGCCTTTTTTTATTCCTTTCCACTCTCTACCTCTCTTTCCCTTACCCCTGTTCCTCTCTTTCTTTTCTACTTTTCTTTTGCACTTGTAAACTATAAGCCTTTTCTTCTGTTTCATCTCTCTCCGTTCCTCTCCTCTGATTCCTCCTCTTTCTCTTCCCAAATAATTTTTTCAAATCCGTCTTCTGCAGTTTTCCCAGATGTCTTTATATTTCTCTGATGCCCTTGTTTCCTTGCTCTCTGTCTAGTCTTTTTTTTAACTCCTCCTTCCCTTCCTCACTTCTTTATTCTCAGCCTAATTCTGCTGTCCTTTCTAATTCCTTCATTCTCACTTATGCGTTGTTTCTCCTCTTTTTCCTTCTCCTTTTCTTCCCTCTTATCCTTTAGTCCTTCATTTACAGTGGCGGATCTAGAGAATGTGTGTGTGTCTGTGTGTGTGTGTGTGTGTGTGTGTGTGAGTGAAGTGTGGTGAGGGGAGGGGGAAATAGGGAAAGGAGAGAGCTGGGGAATGGGGTAAAGGAGAGGGGGGGGAAGAGAGAAAAAAGAAAAGGGGAGGGGAGGGGAAAGGGGGGGAGGAGGAAGGTAAGGAGGGAAGGGGAAAGGGGGGGAGGAGGAAGGTAAGGAGGGAATGGGAAAAAGGGGGAGAGGAGGGGAAAAGGGGGAGGAGGGCAAGCCAAAGCATCCAGAACCACCCCATCCCACCTCCCTAGTTTTTTAGCTAGCCTTTTTTTTTCCACAAGGTCATTTTTTCCTCCTGGCAAACAGAGGAAAAAATACCGCTTTGTCTTTTGTTAGTACGCAGAGGAAACGCGAAACCCGCAATTAGCAAGGAGAATTATTTACCGCCATCAGAGCATGAACTTTTCTTTTATACTCATTTATTTTTGCTTGTGAGAGGATTTCGTTCAGCTTAGACTTGTGGAATTCCAGGGGTTAGATAAATATTATAGCCTTTATTAATTCCCAAGCTAGTAAGGTAATAGTAATAGCCTATCTTACTCTACCCCCTTCAAGGTATAGGGCCCCGAGGCATGGCTAAATTAGTCTAGGAAAATTAAGGATATGACCAGCCTAGCCTACTTCCTTGGTGGCATTCTCTCTCTCTCTCTCTCTCTCTCTCTCTCTCTCTCTCTCTCTCTCTCTCTCTGTCCTCATTTCCTTCGTATCCCTTAATCCTTCTTTCCCTTCACCAACCTCCTACCAGCTCTCTGTTTTTGTTTTGTTTCTCCTCCTCTCTTTTTTTTTTCTTGTGTATCCTTCATTTCTTCCTTTTTACCTCTTTCATTTCCTATTTATATTTCTTAATAATCATATCCCTACTCTAGCTTACTTTCTCCTTCCGATTTCTTTCATCCTCTTCCTCATGTCCTTCGTGTATTCCTGTCTGGATCCTTTATTTTTACTCACTTTCTTTTCTTCTCCTTTCTTCCCTCTCTCCTTTCTCCCCCAACCACCTTCCTACTCTCCTCTTACTATCCTTCCTCTCCCTTTCCTCTTCTTCTTCTTCTCCTCCCACTTCCTCCTCTTCCTCCTCCTCCTACCTCCCTCCTTTGCGCCCACTGCGGCTCGTGTTTCTTTCCTTTTTACGTTCCACCTCTCTTTTTTTTATAGTATTTTTTACCTGTTTATCAGTTTACATTTTTACTCCTTTCGTCTCCCTTCCTATCCCTATTTCTAAACTGTCTTTTCGTTCCTCCATTTGTTCTTACCTATCATGTATCACGTCTAATTAATCGTGCCCCCCCCCTCTCTCTCTCTCTCTCTCTCTCTCTCTCTCTCTCTTCCGGCATGTATGTGTTTTTGTATATAAGAATGTGCTTTTTTTTTTTTTTTTTCGTGCTTTGCTGCTCTCTCATTTCATCTTCCATTCACACTTAGTCGTACACTCCCCCTCCCCTCCCCCAAAAAAAAATAAATAAAATAAAAGGCCATGCATCAAACACAAGCCTTTCTCAGGTACACATCAACCATTCATTTACATTCCCACAAACAGGTAACTTTCCCACCGTGACAGCCTCTGCGCCCTCCCTCACACGCGTAAAATGTACTATGTCAGTACACTAATCACTCACTGCTAATCTATATCGTGTGGTGTGTGGAGAAAATTAAGTGTAGTTTTTCAGTAAGGTGGTGGTGGTGGTGGTGGTGGTGATTGTGGTGGTGGTGGTATTTGCTGGAGATTCTTTGTGCATCATGTAAATCGTAATGTTATTTTAATATTCCTTTAAAATGGAGTGAACGGATGTATTCTTCATTCTAGATTTCGTATGCAGCATTTCTTTTTAATATAGTAGTGTTACGTGTTTATTAGATTCCGTATCATTTTCAAGGCCTGAATATTGAGTTAATGAATGTACTCGTATTAGAAGTTATGAATTAAATGTATTCATGAAAGTTTTATGGTTTATGTTAGAAGTATAATTTGAAGGCATTGATGAGTGGGCAAATGTGCTAAAGAGTAGTGTGCAATTTTTTTTATTCTCGATAATGACAGACAACTTTATTTTTTAACTTAGGGAAAACTTCTGGTTGTGAATGGGTGAAAAATATGTAAACAAAGTACTAGAATGTTGAGGAGAAATAACACACACACACACACACACACACACACACACACACACACACACACACACACACACACCAGGGAATAGGTACCGCTGAGCATCCTGAGACAACGAAGAAAGTATCAGGTTGTAAAGGAAGAAATAAATCACTAAGGAAGAGGTGTCAGGGAGTCTTCTGTGCCCACGAGGATAATTTACAAGTTTAATAGGCAAATAAATCGCCAAAGAAGACACGCTACGGAGCCTTCTAAGTCCACGGATGAGCGTCCTTCTGTCTCCCTTCCTTCCTTGGTCCTTTCATTTACTCGCCTTTCATCTCCTGATTTTTTCACTCCATACATTTTTAATCCTCCTCTTGCTCCTCCTCCTCCGTTTCATCTTTTCCCTTTACTCTTTTTTTCCCCTCCACATTTTCCTCCTGTTTATTCTACCCTTTTCTTTCTTTTCTTGCTTATCTCTTTTTTTTTCTCTCTCTCTGCCCTAGTCTTTCTATCCCTGCTCTTCATCATTTCTTCAACACATGTCCTTGTTCCCTACTTCACTTTTTTTCTCTCCTCTCCTTTACCTGTTTTTCCCTATTTTTCCCTCTTTTCCCCTTTATTCTTTTCCCTCCTTCTTTCATTTTCCTCTAATCTTTTCCCTATTTTCCTGCTTCTCTTCTTCCCCCCCCACACACACCACCATTTTCTTTACTCACAATTCTTCCTTTTTTTCCCCTTCTCGTCATAAACTCTTTCATTTTCCGCCACCCTCCTCCGTCACCTTTATTATTTTCCTCCATTATTTCATTTCTCTCCTTCTTTCCTCCTCCTCCTCCTCCTCCTCTTTTCCTCCTCCTTCCCTCCTTTCTGTCCTTGCTTCCTCTACCTTTCTCCCTTCTCTCCATCTTTCACTCTCCACGGCCTTCCTTCACCGCCATATTATTTTAGCCAACTACCTCATCCACCTTCCGCTCCTCCTCCTCCTCCCTTCTCTTCCTCCTTTCTTCCTGCGCTCCTCTTCTCTTCCTTAACCTCTTCCCTCAAGTTCTCTTCCTCCTCCTCCTGTCCTCTTCCTACTTTTCTCCCTTTTCCTTACTCCTCTGATTTCCTTCCCCTCAGTTCTTTTATCACCGTTTCCTCCCACACACTTTAACTTATACATAGTCTCTCTCTCTCTCTCTCTCTCTCTCTCTCTCTCTCTCTCTCTCTCTCTCTCTCGTGTCCTACGTAACCCCATCCTTCCATCCTCTATCCCCTCATCCCTTTCCACTATCCCATTTGTCATCTTAATCTCCTCCTCTTAGCGCCATCCTTCACCCAACGCCTATCCAGCCCCCCCCCCTCTCTCTCTCTCTCTCTCTCTCTCTCCATCACTTTTTCATCCCCTCCGCTCCTCTCATCATCTCTCACCTTTTTTCTTTTTCCTCCACAATTTTTTCCCCCTCGACCTTCCTCTCTCCCCTTCCCTCACATCCTTCCATCATACTCACCTCTCTCTCTCTCTCTCTCTCTCTCTCTCTCTCTCTCTCTCTCTCTCTCTCTCTCTCTCTCTCTCTCTCTCTCTCTCTCTAAATTACACGGTAGTCTGTTTCTCTATCTACATAGGTCTATATGTTTATCTGTATGTCTCTCTCTCTCTTTATCTTTAGCTATCATCCTGTCCATCTGTCTATCCATATATCTATTTCTTTCCACCCATATTTTCGTTTTTTATGTTCCCTTCTTTCTCTATCTCTTCCACCTCTTTCTCTTACCTTTCTCCCTCTCCCTTCACCTTGTATTTCACCTCCCCTCCCTCCTTGCTCCTTGTCAACCTCTTCCTTTAGTCTTCATTGTTATTCTAGTCCCTTCTCCTCCCTTCCTTTTCCCCTGTCTGTCCTTCTTTCTAATTTCTTTCTTTCTTTTCTTTATCATCGTTTTTTCATTTTATTTTTTCTTGTACTTTTCATTCCCATTCCTCTCCGTTTACTCTTCATCTGCATATTTATCCTTCATTGTTACCCCTTTCCCGTCACTTCCCTTCATATTCTTTTCTCTCCTGTTTCCTTTCTTTTCCCTTCTCTGTTTCCCCTTCAGTGACCTTCTCTATTCCTTCCTTCCATTATCTCTCTTTCCTTATACATGTTACTCCGCTCTCTTTGTGCCTGCATCCTTCATTGTTATTCTGTTCTCTTCGTTTCTCTTCATATTTCCTTGTCTGTTGTTCTTTCCACTTCTCATTCTCTACTTCCTTTCGTTTTCCTTCGTTTCAGACGTTCTTCAGTCGCTTACTTCGCTGCTACCTTTCCGTCCATGCCTTTACCCTTCATTGTTATTCTGTACCCCTTGCTTTCCCCTCCTATTTCCTTGTTTATCCTTCCTTCTTTATTCCTCCTTCGCCTTCTTTCACGAGTTCATAGCCCCCCCATTGTCCTTCCCTTTCTGGCCATTGTAAATCTTTCCTTGCCTTATATTTGCGCCTTCCTGCCCTTCCTAATTCATTACTCTGTTCCATCCTCAGTTTTTCGCGTCTCTTCAAACTCTGCCCATCCCTTCCCGTCGCAGTGCTGCTACATCTCTTCCCCTCTATCCTTTTCCTTTCCTCACATCCCAGCCCTTTCCATCCTTCAACCTCTCTCTCCCTTTGCGTTTCTCTCCATTCCTTTTCCCCCTCCTTTCCCTTCCCTTCTCATTACATCCCCAAACCTCTCTTCCCTCACCTTTTTTTCTCTCGTCCTTGAACCTGCCTTTCTTACCTCCCTTTCCCACCCTTCCATTCCGTTCCCTTTCACTTCCATCCCTTCCCTTCCCTTCCACGTCCGTCCCTTTCTTCCCATACCTAACCCTGCCCTTCCCTCCCATCGTCCATCCCTTCCCATTCCTTGTCTCCCATATCCATCCTCCACCCCCTCCCTCCCTTTTCTCATTCCCTTCCCTTCGCTTCCCTTCCCTTCCCTTCCCTTCCCTTCCCTTCCTACTCCTCGTGCTGCTGCCTTTCCTAACTTCCTTCATCAAGATCTCATTTCTGCCCGTCGCATCTCCTCCCGTCACTATTGAGTCACCCCTGCCCTACTGGATCACACTCCATTTTCTTCATTAATTGCGACCTTAGTTCTTTTGTTCTTGTCCTTTTATATTCTTTGCTGTTTACCCACTTTCTGATTCTCTCTCTCTTGTTCTCTCTGTGTCTTTTTTTGTGTGTTAGTGCTTGTTTCTTTTTCTTTTTCTGTGTCCTCCACCTCTCATCTAACCACGTCACCTCCCTTCCCTTTTTTCGTATTCTGTCCTCTCCTGTCCTCTTCTCTTTTCTTCTAACATTGGTAGTATTTTGTCCCGTACTAGCCTACCCCCCATTTTCTTCGTTAATTGCTACCTTATACACTTTCATCTCATTTTCCTGTTAGTTTTTGTATATGTCTCATAATTTTCTGTGTGCCTGCCTGTTTCTGTCTTTCACTTTGTCTTTTCCTCTGTTTTATGTCTCTCGTTTCTTTGTCTTTCTGTTTCTCCTTTCCTCCCCTCTCCTCTCCTCCCCTCTCCTCTTCCCTCCTCTCCCCTCTCCTCTCCTTTCTTCTCATTCCTGCCATCGTTTGGAAGTCACCCCTCCACCATATTCTTCGTTGATTGCAAGTTTTTTTTTTTTTTTTTCATTTTTGTTTTTTTAACTTTATCCTCTTCTCTGTCTCACTGTCCCCTTCTTATCCGTCGCTTTCTGTTCCTCTCTTGATCCCTCTGTCTTACCGTTTCATCTCTGTCTCCTCTCTCTTTCTGTCTCAGAAATTCATCTATCCTCTTCCCTTTTTGCATCTTCTCTTTCTCCTCCCTTAATTGCCACGTTTTCTGCTCCCTGTCTCGTTTTTACTTTGCCTTCCTTATATGTTATCTCTCTCTCTCTCTCTCTCTCTCTCTCTCTCATCGTCATTTTTCGACCCTCTTTTCCTCTCATGTCCCTCATTCTCACTCTGGTTGTCACACTTTCACTCATTTTACCCTTCCACACCCTGTCTTTCACTCTCAGCGGTCTCTCTCACATTCATTCTCTAACTCGCACGTACACCCACTCTCACTTACACTCTCACGCACACTCTTTCACAGTTACCCACCCTTCCTCTCCCCTCACCATCACATCACCTTGATCTTTCCTCTTTTTCCTCACTCTTACAGTCTCTCTTTTTTTTTTCATGCCTTTTTCCTCTCATACTCTCATATTACTGCCATATTCTCTCTCGCCCTCTCTCTCTTATGGCACCTTTTATTCTCTCTCTCTCTCTCTCTCTCTCTCTCCCTCCCAGCGTTAATTGCCCATCTTTTTCGAAGTGCTTCCCAGACTTTTTCTTCCATAAACACGATTCACTTCCTTTCGACTTCTTTCTCCTCTCTTACATTCGTTCATTTCCTTTCATTAGCTCGTTCTGTTTTTTTATATCTTGCGTTTTCAGGTTTACGGCCATTGTATACAAGTGTGTTCTGTGGGTAATTGGTTTCTCTCTCTCTCTCTCTCTCTCTTTCTATTCATCTGCCTGTGTGTATGTCTTTCTGTCTACCTATTTTTCTCTCTCGTTCTGTCTATATGTCTCTGCCTGTCTGCCTGTATAGCTGATGTCTGTCTGTCTATCTGTCTATCTGTCTATCTATCTATCTGTCTGTCTATCTGTATGTCCATCTTAGCTATGATCATGTTTTTTATTAAGTTCTAATTTAACATCGTATATTTTCCATCTTTGTATATGTCTGTCTGTCCACCTCTCTGTCTGCTGTTTTTTTTCTCTCCCTCTCACTCGTCATATTGTGAGTAGAGAGCAAGCCTGCCTGTTAGTGTCCATGTTGGACGGCTTAACGAGGACAGCTGCGTTTTTCTCTACTCTCTCTCTCTCTCTCTCTCTCTCTCTCTCTCTCACACACACACACACACACACACACACACACACACACACACACACACACACACACACACACACACACACACACACACACACTCGTAGCGAGTAACTTTTCCTATTAGTATTAAGGCTGGATCTCCTTGTTATGGCCGTAAGGTCCTAGGGGTTTGTGTATCTGTGTGTGTGTGTGTGTGTGTATGTTTCCTATGGAGTAAGTTAAAAACTTTTTCTATTAGTGTTAAGCTTCTTATCACCGTGTTATGTTGTAAGGTCTCTCTCTCTCTCTCTCTCTCTCTCTCTCTCTCCCCTTTTGTAGTGAACGTAGAATAAGTTTTTCCATTAGTGTCACTACTTGTCCAACTATTTTGAATCGCAAAGTCAGTAGCAGAAGTGTATTTATGTAACCTCTCTCTCTCTCTCTCTCTCTCTCTCTCTCTCTCTCTCTCTCTCTCTCTCTCTCTGGACTTTGAGAAGAAATTGAGAAAAGTTTGAGACGGGAATGATCGGGTGACGGTAAAGAGATATTGTGAAAGTTGGCGAGCTGCGTTATCGAGAGAGAGAGAGAGAGAGAGAGAGAGAGAGAGAGAGAGAGAGAGAGAGAGAGAGAGAGAGAATATGATCTTGCATAAATTTAATGAAATCCCCCGATTTTCAGTGAGAGCAAACAAAGGCAAATGAATAATGAATATGCAGATAACGCGCTGGACTAGACCATCAACATTAAGTCATCTATTTCTTGTTTCCCTCCCTCATGTCATCATCATCATCATCATCATCCTATTGCTGTGTATTAGTTTCGTACATTTTCTCTGTTTTCCTGTCTTTTATATTTCAAGTTTTTTCCATTCCATCCCTTACAATTATCACTCTCTTCGTTACTGCTCTTCCCTTATCATTCCCTCATTCCTTATCTCGTCCCATCACCCTTTGACGTATTCCCCGCTCTCTTATCGTCTCCCAGTATGTTCTCTGCTTATCTCTGTGTTCTGTTGCCTGTTATGCGTTTAGATTCATCGGTCTTGGTCTGCATTCCTACTAATTTACGGTGATGAACAGTGAAATATAAAGTCCGTTTGCCTCTCCTGCCCCTCTCGTCATTGCTTAGATGCTGTAATCAGATGTAGGGGACGATGGTGCGCATTTTATCACACAGGTTTATGATGTTAGAGAGAGAGAGAGAGAGAGACACACACACACACACACACACACACACACACACACACACACACACACACACACACACACACACACACACACACACACACACACACACACACACACACACACACACAACACCACCTCCCCGCAACGCATGTGGTAATAAATGGCCGCGCTCAGTATTCCACCAGCATATCGCTATTCTATTTTCGCCAGTGCAGAGGAAAATTCTTAGGGCTTGGGGTTGAGTGTACCCCGCTGACCCAGTCACCTCCATCAAACATAGCAGTCTTCACCTTTTATGCCCTTTTTTCTGATATATGACTCCGAGTATTTGACTTTGACGCTCCGTTCCCAGAAGTCAAGTGTCATTCTTCGTACCATAAACATTCACATGTCACTTTACCACTTTGCCCCAACCTGACCTTTTTGATCAGGCCTGGCTGCTGTACATGTGCTGACCTCTGTGCCTCCTCCTAGCCTAAACTTTGATGTGACCTGACCGCTTTGACCTAACCTGACCCTGTTTCATGTGGCTTTACTAATTTAATGTGACCTGACTACTTATGATGTGGCCACTTCACATACCCTGTGCACCAGACCAGGCACGAATGGAACTGACCTAACTTGGCCACTGGCGCTCAGTTTGACCACGTTGAGTTAACCGAACCTAATATATCCAACTAAACCAAAGCAAACCAAACCATATCGACCTGACCCGACCCAAATCAAAGCAAGCCAAACCGATCCGACCCAAGGCAAGCATAACCTAGCCTAACCTCCCCTCTCCTCACCTCCCCTCACCTCCCGTCTCTTCACCTAACCAAATATAACAGCTTAAGAGTCACACCACACCAAATCTGCCTTAAACCAACGACGCCTAACCTAACCTGACCACTTTCCTCAACCTGACCTCTTCACCCGCCCTGCCCTGACCCTCTCGCCACCACAGTTTCCCAATAACGCCCATCTTGAAACTTTTGCCCGTGAGGAGGAACGCGAGGAGAGGGAAGAGTGCTGCTGATAGATATGAGTAGACAAAGGTGATAGCTATGGGAGGATAGATAGATGTAAGATTATAGATACAGTAGGGGCTGTGGGAGGGCGAGAGGAGAGTGCCAGATATGACTAGATAGAAAGTGTCTGATATGGGTGATTGATGTTGATAGATATGCGTGGTAATTTATGAGATATGAGTAGGTAAAAGGTGATAGATGGAGTAAAAGATATGAGAGAGGAAGACAAATATAAGTTGATAGTGATATATATATATAGTATGATAGGTAGACGTTGATGTTAAAGCTATGGTGCTGGATATAGGATGGTAGATTGTGATGCAAGCAGATACATGAGTCACAGACTGTTCTGATATTAAACTCACATAAAAAACATGCAAGAGAAAATTCATGAGTAATGCGCATGACTTCGTAACGAAAAAAATTGTATGAAGATTCTAATGCCAACAAGAACGTAGTTGTGAGTATGTGGATGGCTAAAGTATGTGCGTATAATTTCAAGTATATGTGTGTAATATAGCATAGACGTCCACTAATATATCTTAGGTCATGCTTTTTTTTTTTTTTTTTTTTTTTTTTTTTTGTATAACGACCGTAGGGGCACAGGGTCAGGCTACGTGAGAGCGACCTGCCTCTCTCGCCCCTGACCGGCATTATTTTAGCAGTAACCCGCAGTCACTCCTCATATGTGAACCATTACGGTCCCCATCCGGTTGAAGCACCGTCACCCACTAAAGCACCAGGCGTCATTTGAATACTTAGTTACCACCCAACGTACCGAATGGTTTCTTTTAAAAGAAGCCATTCAGTCACTTAAGAGTCACCTAATTGCAGCAGTACGTGGAGTTACTATAATAACGTGGTATATTTTAACCAGACTCCCAAGCTTTCCTAATGTCTTGCCTCGTCATCCAATCTCCCGTCCTCCTCGAACGCTCTGCCAGGGTAAATAGTGTCTTGTCACTTTTCTTAAACATTCGACTCACTCCAATAACACTGTGTGGTATTTGATCAGCATGTCTCACAATGTCATTTTTCGTACCGCCTCCTTCCTTGCGTTTGTTATTTAGTCCTCACGCGCCCCAACTCTTATCGTCCTCATCGTCATCGTCGTCGTCATCATCGTCACAGTTATAAATTGGATTAGGAGAATTTAGAGTGCCCAGCGAAAAATGCATGAAAAAGAGAGAGAGAGAGAGAGAGAGAGAGAGAGAGAGAGAGAGAGAGAGGTATGGAGAAAATGAGACTGCAAATAAAACAAGATGAACATACAAGTATATAAGTAGATAGACCGACAGGTAGAGAGAGTCGGGCACATGAGTGGATATGAGAGATGGAGAGATTAACAGGGGAGACAAAAAGATATTAGATACGAGATAAACAAATGTTAGAGTATATTTTGGAGATAGAGATTAAATAGGAGAGACACAGAGAGAGAAATAGGAGAGATGGAAGGAGAGATTTTACGAAAGATTGTTGGCTAAAAGGATAGCCAAGAAGGAAAGAGGAACCCAGAAAGAGATAAATGAATTGGAAGAGCGAGTAAATGGGATAACGGAGAGTGAGAGAGGAGGGGAGGGGAGAGGAGGGGGAGAGAAGGAGAGAGAGCGAGCTGGATGAATTGAGGGAGAGTAGGAGGGGAGAGGAGAACAACAACTTGGGGAAAAGAGGTGAAAAGAGGAAGGGAGAAAGGAAGTTAGGAGGGAAGGAAAAGAAGAGAGGAATTAGAGGAGTTTGGATAAAAGAAGCTAGGGAATAGAAGGGAGGAACGAAGGAAACAGTGAGGGAAGAAAGGAAGGAATGAGTGATAGAAAGGAGGAGAAATAGGAAAAATGAAAGGATTTAGGAGGAAGTAAGGGACTGGAGAGAAGGAAAGGAGGAGGAAAAGAAGATAGGTGACAGAAGGAGGGAAGAAAAGAGAGACAGAAAGACAGAGAACTGAGGAACTTCATACTGGAGAGAAGACTGAGAGACTAGGGGAGAAAATGAAGGAAGAAAAGGAATGGAAAGGAAGAAGAAAGGTGGGAGGAGATAGAGAGGAAAGGAAGGCAGAATGGTGGGAACAAGATGAAGGAAGTAGAGGAGTAAGGGATGAAGAACTGGAAGA
This sequence comes from Coenobita brevimanus, assembly GCF_032717465.1. Taxonomy (NCBI): domain Eukaryota; kingdom Metazoa; phylum Arthropoda; class Malacostraca; order Decapoda; family Coenobitidae; genus Coenobita; species Coenobita brevimanus. The sequence goes on from NC_137029.1 coordinate 32,622,199, forward strand.
GAGAAGAGAAGAGAAAGAATATAGCAAAAAATAAAAAAACAGTGAAGAAAAGAGAAGGAAACAGTGAAGGAAATGAAGGAGAGAAAAAGCAGGGAAGGAGGGAGAAAAGGAAGAAAATACAGGAAGGAAGAAAGCAAGAAAGAACACAAGGAAAAGGAAGATAGGAAGAATGAGAGAAAAAACGGAAAGAAGGAGAAAAGATGGAATGGAAAGCGACACTTGAATACTGTTCGACTAGATGAAACAGAAAAGAGAAAGAGGGGTGAACTGAGAGAGAATGGAAGATGGATGAAGAGGAGGGAGGAGTGTTTGTGCAGAGAGAGAGAGAGAGAGAGAGAGAGAGAGAGAGAGAGAGAGAGAGAGAGAAGTGACAAGTGAGGCAGAGAGAGAGAGACAAGGAAGGAGATGAGGAGATAAGATAGGGGAAGAGAAGGAGGAATGTGAGGAGGGAGAGAGAGAGAGAGTGGGGGGCTGATACGGAAATATAGGGGAGGGAAAGGACAAAGGAGAGAGAGAGAGAGAGAGAAGTGACAAGTGAGGTAGAGAGAGAGAGACAAGGAAGGAGATGAGGAGATAAGATAGGGGAAGGAGGAGGAATGTGAGGAGGGAGAGAGAGAGAGAGAGAGTGGGGGGCTGATACGGAAATATAGGGGAGGGAAAGGACAAAGGAGAGAGAGAGAGAGAGAGAGAGAGAGAGAGAGAGAGATAAGAATATCGGGCTAGAGAGAAGAAAAGTAAGAGAGAGGTAGAGATAGCAGGGTCAGTGAAGCGGAGTGAGAGAAGAGGAAAGTGTTTTGAGAAAGTTTGTTGGAGGAGAGGAAGATGGAAGGGTGGAAGTGAGCTCAGTGGAAAGGAAGGAAAAGTGGTGAAACAGTGTGGAAAAAATGAGTTTTGGAGAGAGAGAGAGAGAGAGAGAGAGAGAGAGAGAGAGGGGAGGGGAGATAAGGAAATGGGGAAAAACACGAAGTGAAAGAAAAATTAATATAAAAGTAGATACAATAAGAATAAAACATAGGCAACGCTACGCTGTTGCAACCCATCATCTGACCAAGCACATACTCCCCAACCTCCCTGCACACTTGACTAAGCACGTTCCCCCACCCCCTCTAATCTTTTCTTTAGAGGCTGGCGTAAGGAGGACGCCTTGAGGATACATAACGCTGGCCCTTCATATTCCTTGCGCAGGTCGCATTGAAATCTCTGGATTTTTTTTTTTTTTTTACTTTTTCATTATTTAGCAAAAAAATTCTTAAGACGCAGCATTCTATCTATCATAAGGCACGGGTTCACAGTAAGACAACTGTGTGAAATCTCATGACTTTAGAGTGAATACTTTCAGAATTATGGCCCGGAAACGAAATCTCTATGCCCAGCCTGTAGCCCTTCCGCCCAACTCTACTGACGGACACCTATTGATCCCAGTGATAACAACATCCTCCTCAGACTTTGTCAGGCGGAGGGTAAAAAAGGGGAGTGAGCTAAAGCAAGGAGAGAGAGAGAGAGAGAGAGAGAGAGAGAGAGAGAGAGAGAGCCGTATTGCGTGTTATCGACAGTTGAGCACCACTGCCAGCGTCGAGTCAGCAACAAGTGTTCTCTCTGTGAAGACGGTGTTCATTTAGACTACTCCACTACGAGAGATGTGCCGTGAAGTAAATCAAATCTCTAGGAGGTAGTAAGAGAAATATAAAGAAAAGGGTAAGAAAAATAATAAAAAGAATATAAAGAAGAGGGTAAAAGCGTATAGAAGGGGTTGCGTGAGCTTGTAGTTAACAGAGTCCCGTGAAACAGATGATGTATTTTTTGTAACATCAGGACCACTTCTGACTGATGGCGCATGCATGGAGGTATGTACTGTAATATTACTTAGTGATATGATGATACTTGTCATGCACGGTATGTATGTATGAATGGATGGATGGATGGATGGGTGGATGTATATATGTGTGTATGTATGCACAGTATATGCATTTCTTGGTTTTATGATTGCAGATTGCGTGTAAGGTATGTATGTATGATTGAATGAATGAATGTATGTATGTATGTGTGTATGTGTGTATATCTTGTTAATATAAATATAGCTTACATATATAACTTAGAGGAGGACAGTAATTTGCCACAAGGAGATGCGTTTATTCAAGGCTGGAGGAGGTGCCTGGGTAGCATTCTGGGATGACGAATATATGGTGCCTTAAGTTCTCCCTCAGCCTTGGGTGTGTCAGTCATGTGTCAGCTCATAAACACCAGGGCAAGGCATTTATATAGGATCTGAACCAAGTATTTAGAAAGGGAACGAGTATGTATAAAGGCTTTGAGCAAGATTTTATAAAGGGTTTCAACGGGTATTTATAAAGGATCTAAACAGGAATTTATAAAGGCTTTGAACGAGAATTTATAAAGGACTTAAAGGATCTGAACAGGTATTTATAAAGGAGTCGAACCAAATTTATAGGTAAACAAGAATACGTATAAGTTGATTATTTGCGCTAGTCATCGAAATTGGAGTGTGTATATTCGCCTGTGTAGTTGGTATATTTTGAGTGTGAGGTGTTTGGTGGGTGTTTGGTGAGGCATGAGAGTAAAAGCAAGCAGTTTTAGACACCTCTCAGCCTTAGCAACGTCTATGAATACCGTAACTGAAATTTAGCTCATACTGGCATTCATATATTTCTTTTTTCTTTTTTTTTTTTAAATCAGTGTTTTTGTTTGTTTTTTTTCAGCAGTATTTTGGCAGGTACAAACAGCTGATGTTTGATGATGCCACTCAGATGAGGTAATTTTAGCATCTTACACTTGTGAATATTCCTGACCCTTGGTGTGACTCTCTCTCTCTCTCTCTCTCTCTCTCTTTCTCTCTCTCCTCCTCCTCCCCCACAAAGTAGTAATAGTTTGACGAAAATAAATCTCTTGATGTGCCAATAAAACTTTGGAGATGAGGGGGAAGAAAGGACGAATAAGAAAAAGGAGAAGAAGTTGGAATAGCCTAATAATTATGATAATGATAATAATAATAATAATAATAATAATAATAATAATAATAATAATAATACGACGACAACGATGAAGAAGAAAAAACTTAGATTTTTATCACAATTATTTTTTCTTTGCGTGGGATTTTATAGGAAGCTAAAAAAGCCATGTTTGAAAATATGGGCAATTGGCTGAGATATCAAGGTACCGGCCGGAGAGAGAGAGAGAGAGAGAGAGAGAGAGAGAGAGAGGTGGGTGGATAAATTGATAGGTAAGTAAGGAGAGAGAGAGAGAGAGAGAGAGAGAGAGAGAGAGAGAGAGAGAGAGAGAGTTCAGGTCTGATTGATAAAAATGGATATCCCGTACATTTTATTTGTGTAAGCGATTCAGTGTTATGGGTTTGACCTTTAGGCTGGAAATATACGTGGAGATTTTTATTTTGGGAATGTATCTGTATTATCCTCTCTCTCTCTCTCTCTCCATCTTTTTTCCCCTATCTTATCTCGATCCTCCCGTCTCCCTCCCTCCCTCCTTCCATCCTTCTTTATATATGAAATGTTTATTTTCTGTAATATATACAGTATATATATAATATGTGTGTGTGTGTGTACTTATATAATTCTGCACCAGTAGCTCTGTCTATCTATCTTTATCTATCTATATCTTTTTCTTTATCTGTCTAAATCTGTTATGCTTGTATCAGTTACTGTCTGTCTTCCTAGCCTCGCCTCGCTTCTCCCTGTCTCTCAAAAAAGGCAAAAAAAAGTTCTTAATTGAGCTGTTATCAGAAATTAATGAGTGTTGAGGCAAAAGCTTATGGGAACAAAAAAAATGGCATGTTGAAAATGTTTTAGAGGGGGTCATGTATCAAGGTCACAGTGGAAGGTCAGGCATTTTTCCTATACTTGAGAGCAGATAAGACGAGAGGAGGGGAGGAGAAAGGAGAGGAGTGGAGGAGATAGAGGAGGGGAGAGAAGAAAGAAATGACTGGGTGGAGGAAATGAGATGAGATGATGGGAGATAAAGATGAAAGAAGACGAAAAGAGTGAAGCCAGGACTGGAGGGGAGGGAAGTGGAGGGGCGGAGAGAAAGCGATGAGTGGATAGCTTAACAGAGGCCATGATAGGAAAGGAGAGGAGAACAGACCAGGGCAGACAAGAGAAGAAAAGAGAAAATAAGAACGGAGAAGAGAATAACAGATGAGAAGAAAGAGAAAGGAAGAGGACAGGATAATGAGAACTGTATAAAAGATAAGAAGGTAGGGAAAGGAAGAGCAGAGGAGAATGAGAAGAGAATAAAAGATGATAGCGAGAAGAAGAGGAGAGGAGAAAAGAGAATAAAGATGAGAAGGGAGAGGAAGAAGAGGGGAGAAGAGGGGAGAGAAGAGAATACAAGATGAGAAGGGAGGGGAAGGAGGAGTAGAGGAGAGAGGATTCACCCCTTCAATTTGCTAGCATTCTGTTTAAAGTTTTTGTGCCCTTAATTTTTTGAACTAAAAGTTGTATACAATGTAACCTTCACTAATCCCCTCAACGAGAGAGGTATTTTTTACACTGAATTAAATTTTGAGTTGGCAAGAGTTAATTAAATGTAGTCGCCAGCAAAACTCCTGTCGCTTCTCGTATTTTTCTCTTAATAATAATAATAATAAAAATAAAAAAAAGTCGGCCCCATAAATCAACAGCAAATTCACTAATTCCCTCAACGGCAAAGGTCTTTTTTACACTCAATTACATTTTGTATTAGCAATAGTTAATTAAATGTACAGTCGCCAGCAAAACTCCTGTCCCTTCTCGTATT
>NC_137029.1:32636965-32644465 GCF_032717465.1 Coenobita brevimanus
GGACCAGAGGAAGAGAGAAGAGAGGAGAAAGAGTCAGGGGAGAGAGAGAGAGGAGAGGAAGAAGATGGAGGAACCGGAGAGGTAGGAGGGAGACAAAGAAGATAAGGCGACCAGAGTGCACAGGAGTACATATGAGTAGTCTACATTGGAAGTACACGTAACAGGAGGCCTACTGACTCGTAACAGAATTATCTGTTGGGAAAAGAGAGAGAGAAAAAAAATCTAATTCTGCTAAGATCTAATCGACGTGAATGAGAAGAAGATTAAAAAAAATAATGGCTCTCTCCCACCCACCACTCCATCCGGCTAGGAACGGCAGAAAAACTGTAGAAAAACACCACGCTTGTTAGAGAGAACAAACATGGAAATTTTGATAGGAAAGGTAGAAGCGGAAAAGGGAAGAGGAGAGGAGAGAAGAGGAGAAAGGGGATCAGGAGAGAGAGAGAGAGAGAGAGAAAGTAAAAGGAGGAGAAACAGAGAGGAGTGGGGAGGAGAGGAGAGGAGAGGAGAGGAGTGGAGTGGAAGTGGACTGGAGTTGAGAGGAGAGGAGTGGGAAAGGGATGAGGAAAGGGAGAGGGGAAATGGAAAAGAAAGAAAGACAGAGTGGAGCGGGAGAACATGGAGGAGCAGGAGGGAGAGGATAGAGGAAGAGGATAGGAAGACCAGGGGGAGAGAAGAGAGAGAGAGAGAGAGATGAAGCATTAGGTCGATGAAGAAGAGTCAGAAGGGCAGTAGAGGAAGAAGGAAGGAGAAAAGCGAGGGGAAAGAAGAGAATTATAAGGAATGGTGGAAAAAAAGTGGAAAAAGACGAGAGGAGAGAGAGGGGGGGCAGGTGAGGGGATAGGAGAGGACAGGGAGAAAGCAGGGAATTGAAGGGAGTGTAGCGGTAACAAAGAAGTCAATTGGGCGAAGGAAAGAAGGAGAGGAGAATAAAAGATACGAATATCAGAGAGAGAGAGAATATGATGATGATGATGATGATTAGAATTAAAAACGCAAGAAATCTCCATAGATAGATTGAATAAGGAGGAAGGGTGAGTCGTGATGAAGGAAAAGAAGAAAGGTAACGAGAGTGAGAGGTCGATAAAGTGGGAAAGTGAGAAAATGAGAGAGAGATGTAAAGTGAAACCGTGCCTCACCTCACCTCACATCCCTGGCTCCGTGTTGCAGTCGTGTTTACCTCCTCGTTTGCCTTCCTACCTGCCTGCCTCCCCGCGTACCTGCCTGCCAACCTTCCCACCTGCCTCCCTGCCTGCGCACCTGGCTGACTTCCTATCTGCCTCCTTGCCTGCCTACCTGATTTCAGTGTCTCCCTACCTGACTGCCTGCTTTCCTGCCTTCATCCCTCCCTTCCTGCCTTCCTACTATCTTCTTGTTTGCATGCTTACCTTACCTGATTTCGCCTTGCCCCCGTACGTGATCGTCTTCCATCTACTTGCTTACCTCCCTTCCAGCTTGCCTACCTCCCTTACTGCCATCCTACCTGCCTGCCTTACTGCATTTCTACTTTCCTGCCTGTCTGCTTGTCTACATGCTTTCATGCTACCTACCTCTCTGCCTGCCTGCCTGCCTTCCTGTCTGCCTGTTTGTCTTCCTATCTGGCTGCGTGCTTGCCTACCTGCCTGATTTCGCCTTACCAGACTGATCCTTGACTCTGTTTTCACCGTCCTCTTGATTCTCGCTTCAGAATCTCCGTCTCTCGCCTTGCTGTGTGATGATTCCTTTTTCCTCCTATTCTTGTAACTGAGAGACGATAGATTTTAGCCCCCCCCCCCTCTCTCTCTCTCTCTCTCTCTCTCTCTCTCTCTCTCTAATTTCTTGCCTTTTAACCAGCTATCAGGACATTTCACGTCCTCATCCTCATCCGTGTCTTTACAATCCTAATAGTACTCTTACTTAAATTATTCTGATTTAATTATATATATATCTTCCTTCCTGCCAAGTGCACTGCCTGATATTCTGACTTTTAAGCAACCTCAAAGCCTGTTTAACATATTTGCTCATTATCCTTGTCTTAGATGCCTCGTAAAAGCATCATCCTTATCATCATTTCACAATAATTTTCAATCTTCCTCCTATCTACCGCAGTGTCTTTTTCTTTTACGAAATTCCAAGGTTAATTAACGTTTCCTACTCATTATTCTTGTCTTACGTAGCACTTAAAACCAGTATCATTATATCATTCTGTCTTCTCTTTGTCACACAAAATACATTGCCCCGCCAAATCGCTCTCCTCTCAGGCCAGTTTCTTGTTTTTACTACTCATGTTCTTGCATTTTTACTATTCATGTTGTTGCATATTTACTACTCATGTTCTTGCATTTGTTCTGTTCATGTCCTTGTGTTTTTGATATTCGTGTTCTTGCATTCTTATTTTCATGTTCTTGCACCTCCCAATAATTCTTAAGCAGTCGGTATTTTTCACATCATCTTAATCTCTGCACTACTTGAGATCCTTCTTGATCCGGAAACACGTGTGTGGGAAAGCGAATGAAAAACAGAAACACGATATCGTCAGCGTGCAAGAAACAGCCTAAACTGTTTCCGAACCCTTTACTGTGAGATGTGTTTTCCTAAGCTGAAAAACTCGCCTGAGGGCAGGAGAAATAATACACAGAGAGCCTCATCGCAGTGCCATAGCGAACGGAGACACTTTACTGACCCTTCTTTACGAGAGGCCCCTCCTAGGTTGAAGTAAAATGCTCCTGCAGGTGAGGCAAATGAAATGAAAATATCCTCCATGCAGTGAAAGGGATAATTGCCGTTGATACTTTGCCAACATATAAATATATATACAAAAATCAGGATTGTAGTGAAAAGTATAATCACCAATATTATCTAGACTCGCAGGCAGTCACCTATCACATGCCGCTCACAAACCTCTCTCTGTCTGACACGTGGTTTTTATGTCGTGCTTTAAATATCACATTAAAGCGACCCATAACCTGTCCTCACACCCTCACGCCTCTGCCAACAACATTCCTCGCCTTGGAGATTGATGTGGCTTCTACTTCTAGTGTACAGTCGGGAATAAATGTTGGCCTGTTGAAGTTTTACTGTTACTTGGCTTAAAATTGACCTTTCTCCCTCTTGAAGGCGTAGTTGTAGCGGTGGATTAGCACTAGAATGTGATTTCAGACACGAAGAAGTGCTATGGAAATGACGTACAGCTGTATTGCCCTTCTGCTTCTCACCTTATTCTGCTGGCTAATATTCCGAAGCTGAGAGAGAGGCTTGGTATGTTACCCAACCCCTAGATGACTGTCGTTGTTATGATAGCGTCGCAGGCGGAAAGTGACGAACATGCCCAAAAGTGTGAAGTAGACGCAAGGGAATAGTAGGCGAACTTTTGTGGCTGCCTGTCCCCGAGGGCAATGAAAGTGTGGGTTTTACTGCCAGCCAAGTGATGCATGTGATATTATTTTACACACCTGGCTCTGTGTTGTGTGCCAGCATCCCTCCCTTCCTCCTTGCTGCTTACCTGTTCGTTCACTTCGTCGCACAGTCATTCTCTCTCTCTCTCTCTCTCTCTCTCTCTCTCTGTTTCACACACACACACACACACACACACACACACACACACACACACACACACACACACACACACACACACACACACACACACACACACACACACACACATTCATTTCACTTCTCAAGAATTTAGGTTAGATGTAGAAGTTTGTCGAGTTAACCTCCTTACCGGCTGAATAGTTGCCTGTAATGTGTATATCCTATGCATTCGTTTGTATTCCAATCCATCTTCTCGTCATCTAACCAGTATCTAAAGAGAGGATGATGATGATGATGATGATCGTGATGATGATGATGATGATGATGATGAGACTGGCCGAAGAATAGCCACGTTTTACTGCCTTCTTTATGATACGTCTTTCATTACCCACACACCTGCTGCCCCTGTTAGTGTGCCAGCCACCGTCTTTGCTATATTTCTCGCCTTTCATCTCGCCATCCCTGCCTGTCTGCCATGCCCTTATTATCCCTTTGCGAACCTTCACTCCAATTAGTGCATTAGATCACTAGGTTATTAAGCTTCCAGTAATACATTTTTCGCTTTAAAGGCTTAGTCATAGACGTGAGTTTGCCACCTGACGATATTCATACATTTTTAAGCTCATTACTTCACTTTTCCCTTTCTCTCCTCACGTGGCTATATATACACGTGTACGTCCCGCCCCTATTCATACCTGAAGAGGGTCCAAGTAGGGCCGGAACTGTTGTATCTTCGTATATAAATTTCCATATGTGTTGGACATTTCACGGGGCATTGAAATTCACACATATTTTTAGATACTCTCCATTTTAACAGTTCATGGCACATTATAAGATACCTCTCCTGACTTCCTTTTCGTCTTCCATTTACACCCGTCATAAGTAGTCTTTACTGGGAAAAGAAAATGTGATTCTGCTAGGGTAGGGTTGTAGCTGCGTCCCCCCTTCCCCACCCTGTGTCCCCTTCCCCAATAACAGTGAGTCAGGAAATAATACGAAGGGAGGAAAAGTGTAAACGAGGAGAGAGAGGGGCGTGCCGGGGAATGAGAAAAAGCGAGAGGGAGAGAGGAGAGGCGAGGGAAAACCGGGGAGTGTGTGCTTGGGGGGTCTGTGTGGTGCGTGTGTGTGCATGTGGTGTGTGTGTGTGTGTGTGTGTGTGTGTGTGTGTGTGTGTGTGTGTGTGTCTAAGAGAGAGAGAGAGAGAAGATGTTTGTCATCCACTCATAATTTAGTACTGCCTACAGATGACTGCACCAAATGACAAGCCAAATGATACTGTAGCTTACTCCAGGAAACCATTTTCTTTGTTGAACGCTACCCATATAATTAACTAATGACTGCCTGGAGGTGTAGTGGGGTAAGGTGTTCTAATCGGATTATTGCCAAGAAAAGTTCGTCAGAATATATAGAGGGACGTGTGACTGGTGCCCCTTCAACTGTATAAATGTTTGAACTCGACGTCCTAGCCTTGAGCCCCTACGCTACCAATAAAAGGGCAGTACAGGATTATTATTGCATTTGTGTGTGTCATTGTGTGTGGTTTCCGCCGCTGCTTAACCCGAACTATTTGGCCAAGCAGTCTCGTTGACCATACATAAGCAGCTGCTTCTGTGGGGCCATCAGACAGGTTCAGTGCTGTACATACACCGCGTAGGGAACCAGCACCTCATTGTGGCAGACAGCTCCTCGCCAGGGTCGGACCAGAGTCCTTGCCCACGGCGAGGTGCAAGGAATAATGAGGAGGTTTTGGTTCCGCTTTGTACGACGCATCTGTTACTCTCCACCCAGAGTGCTCAGTGCCACCTCATGTAGGTTCCTTTTCAGCCCCAGTATATGTAAAGCGCACTAAGAGAAAATTGTGCGTGTGTGAATGTGGTTCTGGTCTGCCAGCGACCCTGAGGCGTGAAATACGATGATGTGATTGAGGAAGATGACTGGGAAGGCGAGAGGAGTGGCAGGAGTCAGGCATGAGCGATAGAGATGGATAGATAGATAGATAAATGGATAAGTAAATGAATAAATATATATATACACAGTAGAGAGAGAGAGAGAGAGAGAGAGAGAGAGAGAGAGAGGAGGCTAAGTGTGTGTGATAGTGAGATTATGAATATGATTGTTATTGCGATTATAGCTTTCTTTGTGTGTGTGTGTGTGTGTGTGTGTGTGTGTGTGTGTGTGTGTGTGTGTGTGTGTAGGCGCGATTGCATGTAAATGTACAGGTGTGCATACGTGTGCGTGTGTGTGATTACAGTAGTGATTATACTTGCGAGTTCATGTATGCATATGCGTGTGCGGGAAAAATTACGAAATTATGAACGGGTGTGAATTCTTTGACAAATATTATCATATGCTTCTCTGGGAGATTTTTTTGTTTGTTTTTTACAGAGGAAAATTACCGAAGCGGATTATGGAAAGGAAAGGAAATGAGAACTAAGGAGGAACAGGAAAGTGAGAAATGAAGAAAACGAGAGAGAGAGAGAGAGAGAGAGAGAGAGAGAGGGAGGGAAGAAGAGAAAGGACGAGTTAAACGAAAATGAAGGATTAAGGGATAAGAAGGAAATGGCAAGTGCTAAGGAGAGAGAGAGAGAGAGAGAGAGAGAGAGAGAGAGAGAGAGAGAGAGAGAGAGAGAGAGACTAAATCATTAAGGTAGGGGTGGTGAGGACAAAAAGGTCGTAGCGAAGACAATAAGGTGCGTGGTCGACCAGCTGACGGCAGGGTTGATGATGGTGGCAGACTTAGGACCTTGATCCTGGCTGAGATTATTAAGAGAGAGAGAGAGAGAGAGAGAGAGAGAGAACAAAAGAAACAATATAGAGTACTATAGATAGCCCCTCAAATATTTCTGTAACAGTACGGTACCTTAGTTAGGTCTAAAATCGTAATGTGTATCGCTTTCGATTAAACCCTCCTCCTCCTCCTCCTCCTCCTCCTCCCTTGAGAAAGACTGCGCCTTGCTCACTCGTAGCGAACCGTGGAGTGGGAAAAATAACCAAGAGAAATTAACATAGAAGCTAAACCAGAAGATAAAAGAGAAGGAAGCCTGGGCGGGAAGACCCAGAGGTAATTATATGTAATGAGACAATGGAGGGGAGATTTGAAGACCTAAGGAGACTAAATTACCATAACATTTTAGGATATATGGGGAAAAGGAGAGGGTTTTTAAAAGATTTACCTGCGTACGGCCTGTTTAGAGAGAGAGAGAGAGAGAAGGAAGGGATTTGTGGGGGGGGGGGCTAAATTGCTACAACATATATACAAAAATATCAAGAGAAAAAAGGTTATATAAGACCTACAGTATATGCGTTAACTTGGTAAACATAGAAATATCCCGAAGTGTGAGATTTTAGGGTGGGGTGATATTTATTCAGAACCACGGAAGATCCCAACCATTATAGGCCTACTCTGCACAAACACCCCCTCAGTGAAGAAAATGAAGAGGAAGAAGAAGCCAAGAAGAGAAAATAAAAGGAATGATATGTAATAAAAGAGAGGAAAAACTGAAACGAAAATAACGAAGCAGACGCCTTTGACAATAACGGCGACCATGACGATGACGAGGGTGACGAAAACGACGATGACGATAACGACGATGACGACGACGGCAGTTACGGCCCCTCTCCCATTCCGGTCCAATTACCGTGTGATTAAGCGTGGAATCAAACGGTAAACCACTTAAGGGGAAGAAGGATCGGTCTGCCCTTGACCTTATATCTACTGAAGGGTGGAGGGGCGGATGGGGGAAGGAAGGTCATGGGGAGGGCGTGTGAGGGGGAGGGGGAGAGTGAGAGGCAAGGAGAAGTCAGGGGGAAGAGAGGGATGGGGAGAGTAATGGAGGATTCAGAGGGAGGAGGAAGGAGGTTGATTGGGGGAGGGGTGGTGGAATCGGGGGGGGGGAGGAAAGGGGGAAGGGGGAGCGATGGGAGAGTGGACGAGAGGAAAGGTTGATGGTGGGTTAATAGGGGGGTGATGGGGCAAGACATTCAAGA
>NC_137029.1:32649465-32689465 GCF_032717465.1 Coenobita brevimanus
GCCAAAGGGGACGTGAATGAGGTTTGGAGAGAGAGAGAGAGAGAGAGAGAGGTTTGTGGGTAGAGTGGGGAGGGAAAGGTGGTGATGTGCAGTGATGTGTGATGAGAGGGAAGGGAGAGAGCGATAGAGAGTATTGCGGTAGGGAGGTCCGTGTGTGTGTGTGTGTGTGTGTGTGTGTGTGTGTGTGTGTGTGTGTGTGTGTAAGAGACAGACAGTGAGTGGAAGACCAGGTGGCGGAGAGGTTTATGAGGTAAGAAAGTGCTGTTGTAAGTCATAGGATGAGGAGAAAGAGGTTTTGTATGTGTGGGTGTGGGTGTGGGTGTGGGTGTGTGTGTGTGTGTGAGAGAGAGAGAGAGAGAGAGAGAGAGAGAGAGAGAGAGAGAGAGAGTCTAGGAGAACTCTGAACTGAAAATGTTGAGAGAAGTTATAGACCAAACAGGAGAATTTGACACGAAAATTTATATATACATAAAAAGAAAATGAAAAATTGAATCACCCTAAAGGCGATAGACATTTAGAAAGCTTCCAACAGTGGGGAGAAAAATATTTAACCTTAATAAAAGTGTAGTGATCATAAATAGGTCTGGTGGCGGTGGGCTATGAACAGTAAATTAAATGCTGAAGGGAAGTGGGTTGGAAGGGAGAGTGGAGAGGAGAGTGAAGTAGGGAGGAAGAGTGGAGAGAGAGAGGAGGTAGGGTGGGAGGAAGAATGGAGAGGAGAGGGAGGTAGGGAGGAAAAATGGGAAGGAGAGGGAGGCAGGGAGGAAAGGTGGGGAGGAAGATTAGAGAGTAGAGTGAATAGGTGAGTGTGATAGGAAGGAAGAGTAGAGAGAGATGCAAGGTAGGGAGGAAGAGGGGAGAGAAGTATGGAGGAGAAAATAGAGTGAATGAGGTAGAGAGGAAAAATAGGAAGGAGAGAGAGGGCGGGGAAATGGAGAGGAGAGTGAAGTATGGAGGAAGAGTGGAGAGGAAAGGGAGGTAGAGAAGAAAAATGGAGAGAAAAGAGAGGTACAGAGGGTAAAATTGAAAGAATAGGAGGTAAGGACGAAAAATGGGGAGGAGCGGGAGGTAGGGAGGAAGAGTGGAGAGGAGAAGGATGTAGGGAGGGAGAATGGAGGGGAAAGGGAGGTAGGGAGGAAGAATGGAGAGGAGAGAGACAGGCAGGATGAAGAAAATTGTCTGGAGGTAGAAAGATTGAACAGGAATAGGATATAATTCATCGGCCGGATGTGCTTAAGTGCGTATGGGAACTGGGGTGGAAGGAAGAGGTGAGAGGAAGGGAGGAAGGAAGGGAGAGAGAATGAAAAGAGAGGGGAGGAAGGAAGGGAGAAAGGGAGAATGGAAAGACCAGGGATTAGAAGCAAGCAGGACGTGGTGTGTGAGAAATTGAAAAAGTTAATTGAAAGTGGTGGCGCAATGAGAGGTAATCCTTTCACTGCCAGAGTTTTCCCCTCAGTTGAATAAAATGGGGTAATGGAGGTGAGATGTTAGAACGGATTAGGGGAAAGTACCCGAGATGGTTTGGCCATGTGGAGAGACTGGAGAAGGAGAGACCTGACTATAGGAGAGTGTATGTGAGTGAGTTGTTACAGGGTGAGAATGGGAGGGGTAGGCCGTGGATGAGATGGAGGGATAGAGTGGAGAATTATTTGAGAAAGAGAGAGATAGACAGAGAGAGAGGAAAAGATGAAAACCTTGACGGTACAAACGGGACCTGTGAGCCACCAGTGGCTATGGTTGCTGCAGACAGATAATTACAGGGCGGCTAAGAGGTGAGGTAATTGGCGTAGTGGCGGCGCGAAAAAGGAGCACTTGTATGTTTAAGGAGGAGGCTAGCGCACCTCTGGGAACCATGCCACGTCCAGCCAGGAGGGGAGGAACAAAACAAACAGCGTGTAGGTGGGGTATTATAGGACGAAGAGAGTCTGGGTAGAAGATTACAAAGGAACTTGAAATTTATCCTTCTGTGGTCTATTGAAGATCTCTAACACCTTTCAGCTTGGTTGGTTGCCAGGTGTAGTCAGACTGTTTGGTTGCTTTGACTAGTAATCAAGAAGACTCGAACCTCATAACTAACGCTCATGAGTTCCATACTCCCACATCTTAATATTCGAGTCGTGAGAGCGGCCTATTTCCGACTACAATACGATTTTACAGTAACAAGAATATAGCAACAAATATATGTTTTTTGGTGCTGAAGCAGAAAAATCCACCATATTTCATACCTCTCCACTAAGAGATATCCCCACTTAATAATAATAATAATAATAATAATAATAATAATGATAATAATAATAATAATAATAATAGCTGTGTAGTGTTAAACGGGTATAAAGACTACGGTACGGCACCTCTGAGGGTCTTGTACGTCCAGAAAAATGGGAAGGAACAAAATAGTGTAGGAGGAAGCAAAGTGTAATGAGGAAGATTACAAGGGAACTAGAAATATATTCCCCGTCTTGAAAATTCTTCCTGAAATGAAAAAAGTCTGAGAGGCAAGGAAGCAGTAACATCTTCAGTCTAATAACGTATTAAGATATTCTTCCCGGTTTCAGCCGATTACATTCAACTTAGCCCTCGTACTGAAGTGATTAATTAAGGCTGTATCTGATCCATTCAGTTCAAAAGAAAAGTTTCTCCCGTGCTAAAGAAAATCGTGTCAAGGCAACAAGAATGAATTATCACTGGATTGAAAACATTTTATGTCCAAAGACGGCGTGATATTGAAGGAGTGCATAGCGTTTAATAACGACCCATTATTAAGCTGTGTTCCTCTTACTACCCTGGCGGTAACCTGAATATAATATTAAAGAGTTGCAGTGTTGTGGGAGATAAAGAGCGAATTACCGCACCTGGGGGGGTCATGCCACGTCGGACACGGTGAGGAGAAACAAACAGTATCTGGTTGGAGGATTACAGAGGTACTACACATTAAGCCCTTGTGTTTGTTAGTGTTTTTTTTTTTTTTGCTTTGATTAAAACGGTGTAGCGCTAATAATAACAAAATGCAAGAAAAAGATCGGCGATGGGTGGCAATCATCTACTCAGGGAGGTACAGTCACGCGAGCGAAGTGTGGCTGCTCGCTTAGTAACTAGCCACACTTTCCATCTTAGGCAGGAAACATCTAGCCACTAGCACATAGAGGCTAAGTCGAAGCTGAGACTCACTTAGTGTTAGAAATAGTATGACTCATCTTAGATATATTTCCCCGACAGCTTCCTATCTTATGACACTTCTTGAATTTTTTCCCAACAACTTCCAGCAGTTTTGGGGGAGTATCTAGCTGGTTTTAACACTTGGTTCAGCTTCCAGTCCATGTTAAACATAAACTATATCATGACCAACCCCATTTCAGGAGCACCATAAGAAAAAGCAGGCGACGTGTGTGTGTGTGTGTGTGTGTGTGTGTGTGTGTGTGTGTGTGTGTGTGTGTGTGTGTGCAAGAAGGCGTCATGGTGCTGAAATGGTTACATTATATTGTTTCTTTTCTCTCTTGGCCGAGTAATATACAGTAAATCATATATCAGTAGCTACAGAAATTACACAGGACATTGTGGTACTGGAGGGATCGTAAAAAGAACGTTACTACACCCTTGGGAACAATACTACGTCGAAAGTGGTGAAGAACAGAACAGTGTAGATGGGTGATGAACAAAAAAAAACTACAGTATAAAGACACTAGGAATTAAACTCTTCGTCATGAGTTACTATTTTGTTCTAGAGAAGTTATAAACTGTTTGGTGCTAGAGAGAGTAAAATACAGTACCCTTATATACAGGTGGGATAATACTGAAATGTGTATTGCAGTTTATACACCGTCCCCACACTCAGGTATGTCCCCCCAAGGATGAATAAGAGTCTGGTGGTAGAAGGAATTTATTTAAAACATTGTAGTGTTAGGTTTAAGGAGAACGGAATGACACTTTTGGGAGCAATGCCACGTCCGAAATGCTAGGGAAGAACAGATCCAGGACTGTTTAGGCGTAAGAGTAACAGGAAGAGTAAAGAGGGTCGAAATTTTGACTCCTTCAGGAAGACAGCGTTGGTTTTGCTTAGTTTCTGGATTTTTTTTCAGGAAGATCAGTTGCGATCTTTATTAGGTCTTTCTGTGCGATGACAAGTGTGAGATAGCTTTTCTTTGCATTATGATTGGTACTGCAAGGTACATATATACTACTTATGGAAGGTCTCACATTGCGAAGATACCATTAAGAACGCCATAGTCCCCTAGGGAACAATGGTGGGACGGAAATGGTGGGGGAAGAACAGAAGCAGCAGTGTCTAGCTGGGAGGTTACAAAGGCTGGAGAAAATTATGGAGTCTGAAGATGAAAGGAGGTGGGTGGCACAGGATATGTTTGAGGGAGACGAAGCAAGGGAAAGGGAAGGCACAAGGAGTTAAGGGTAAGCGAACACTGGTAAGGATGAAGATAACAAAGGAAGAGGGTATTAACACGTGCGTTCTAGGACAGCATATTTTTCTCTTACAAATTTTGGTTTATGCTAGACAGCTTTATTCTGCTTAGATTAGACGTCCTTAGTCAGCAGGAGTTAGAAGAATCTCAGTTAGAAGAATCTTAATTTTGAACTGCGATCTTTTTCATGTCTTGCTAAAGCCAGACAGTCTCATTTCGCCTCAAAGAATAACTTCCAGCTGAATAGGTTAATGAGATGCTCTGGGATGCGAATGAGCAGAGATCCATCAGATATATAAGAGAGCCGCCCATATTCTCCTTTGTTAATAGAAAGATACCTAACGCATCTTCCGTAGCGATTTAGAGTACGTAACCCTAATAATTTTCAAATATCTTTAAATCTCAGTTTTCTTCGGCTCAGGAAGGGCCTTGGCTCTTCTTCTTTAGCGATTTATTTTGCATATAGCCCGTGATATTTTCAAGTATCCTTACAGGATAAAATGAGTATGAGGAATCCAGAATGAAAACGAGAGAGAGAGAGAGAGAGAGAGAGAGAGAGAGAGAGAGAGAGAGAGCGTGAAAGAATGCCAGGAGGGAAGGGTAAGCCGGAGGAATGTAAGAGTGAGAAAGTGTGAGGATATGAGGATCAGAAAAAGAGGAAAATGGGAGAGAGAGAGGAGAGTGAGCGAGCGTGAAGGAATGAGAGACGAAGAGAGTGAGATGGAGGAATGTGAGAGTGAGAGAGAAGGAGTGTAAGGTGCAGGGGAAGAGTGAAGAAAGAGTGTAAGAAGTTTAGAAAGAGTAAAGACGATAGTGTAACCAGTAGAAAAAGATTTGAAACAAGAAAGTGAGTGGAAAAAAAACAAAAATTATAGAGGGCAAAAAAAAAAAAAAAATGCATGAAAGGAACAAGAAAAATGTAAAAAGGGAAAACAAAAAAAAAAGCTAAAGGAAGAAAGGAATGGGAGGGAAGGGAGGGAATTAAATGAAGGAAGCAAAGAGAATGATATTATTGATGATCATGATAATAACAGTAATAATGATAGTGATAAGGGGGGATACAAAGGGTGAGAATGCAATTTTAAAAGGAGGTGAGAAATTTTAAGAGGAAGAGTAGACTAAGAGGAAGGAAAATAATGAGAAAAAAATGTATGGAGAAAGGAGTGTAAAATGTAAAAAAAAAAGAAAAAAGAAAATATATATAAGGGGGTAAAAAGAGGGTAAAAAAGAATGTAACGGAGGTCGGAAAAAAGAAGAATAAAAGGTTAGGAAAAGAGTGGAAAGTGTGCCCTGAAAAGAGTAACAAAAAAAGAGTAAGAAAGGCTGGGGGAAGGAAAAGAGAGTAAATTAAGTGAAAGATATGTAATGTAAGAGGAAAAAGTGAGTGAAAAAGAATGCAAAAGAGGAGAGTAAAGTGGCGAGGAAAAAAGTTGTAAATGTTTGTCCAAAAGAAAAAAGAATGAAAACAAAGAATGCAGGAGGGGATGAAGGAACAGGAAAAGTGTGTAAGAAACTGATAAAAGTGAGAAATGTGTTGTGTAAGAGGCCAAAAAAAAGAGTGAAAAAAAGGGTGAGAGAGTGTAAGATTGTGAGTGAGGAGAAGTGTCACCGGTGGGAGATTGGGGCCTGATAGATTGGCTGGGTATGGCTGCTAGGCAAGATGAAGTGACTCTCTTGGTGGCGAGAGAGAGAGAGAGAGAGAGAGAGAGAGAGAGAGAGAGAGAGAGGTTGTCTTAGGGTCAGAGGAGTACAGAGGAGACATTTAAATCGTTTGGATGTAGCAAGGATAAAGTTTTAAGAAATGTTCCTATGATCGAAAGGCAACGGCGGTAACCTCAACCATTTAATATATATTGAAAAATATATATTACCGTAACGCCTCCAGTACTATGATATCTTTCTTTAATTTATTCAAGCCGGCACTAGGTTTGATCTGACTCGTCCAGTTCGAAAAGGCTGTCTTAGATAGATAGATGGATAGATAGATAGATAAATAGATACAATTAGACCAGCATATTATTAGTTCTGGTCATTTTAATCGTGTCAGATGGTTCCACATGGCAGATCAATTCACATCCTTAACCTTCTCCAGGTACTCAGTTCAGGTCAGCTAAACCCACTCTAGGTCCAGTTTCTCTCTCTCTCTCTCTCTCTCTCTCGTCCAGCCAGGCTCTTCACACCCATTCAGAGCCATACAGGGCAGTTAAGGTCCGTTTTGGTCGTTCTGGCTCGTTAGGACCAATGGGTGAATTGCAGTAGAAAGGGTGGGAAATTGGATGAGAGAGAGAGAGAGAGAGAGAGAGAGAGAGGCCACAATGTACACGTGCGTCTGGTTTAGTTTTATATGTTATCCTCTCCTTTACGCTTTCATCAGGACCACAGTGGCCTGGGACTTGGCTGTGTTATAAGGAGATCGCGGCTGAGTGGGTAGAGAGGTCATCTGCTCGATCCCGGGCTGGGTCAGGGAACAGTTTTTTGGTTGAATATCGTTAAAAACAAACATACATGTTTTTCCACCATACACACCGACATATCATAAAAACACCCCTGCTAATACCAGTGCACCAGTCCTGAATAAGACAGCCCTGGCACATATGCAATATGGATGGTAGGTATTAGTGTCCAAGTGGTGACATGTGCAGCCATGTGGTACAAAGGACGACTGCTGAACATCAGACAGTGGGCTGTCAGGCCCATGTCCAGTGTCAGATATATAAAAAACAAGTCTCTCCCGAGCGGTAGTATGTTAGTAATAAATCTAAGCTGTCGTTTGGACTTACACCTTTATGGGCCACATGTGTTTGGAGCGCCACACCCCATTACACAACCAGACGTCCATTTGTTAGTGATATGGTTAGCACTCTGCATAGTAAATAAATTTGTGGGATTCAGGAAAGCACCTGTCTTGTTACTCAGTGTAAAGTTACCTGAAGGTAGCACTACACCAAATGAATGAGTAGTTGGGACGCCTCCCTCCTCCCCCCCCCCCCGCGCGCGCACACACACACACACACACACACACACACACACACACACACACACACACACACACACACACACACACACACACACACACACACACACACACACACACACACGCACGCACGCACGCGCGCACATTGCCGCATACAAACGTGATGGATGCAATCAACAACATTACCTCTCTGCAGCGGCGTGCCGCTGCCACCGTAATGCTGGGTAGCGTGTTGTTTTGTGCGCTTCCCCCGGTGATGTATGAGAGTAAATAAAAAGCCCATTAACAGTACCCCAGTGCCATTGCTAAACCTATGATGCCGTAGTACAGGTTAATGTGTTTTTGTATGAGCTTCCTGGGTTGATGTGTGGTAGTGATGAGTGGTATTTATGGACGGGATATGAATGTAGGAGAGGTGGTGGTGGTGGTAGTTTTGTTGCTATGGTGAGTACTGGCGGATGCTGGGTACCGTGATGATAGTACGGGTATTGTTTTTTGTAGCCATTGTGTGTGTGTGGAGGGGTGTTTTTTAATCCTTCCCACTCCATTTAAAACTGTGGGAACTTGGATTATGATAGTGGTGGCGATGAGGACTAAAGGATAGCTGGTTGTGTGTGTGTGTGTGTGTGTGTGTGTGTGTGTGTGTGTGTGGTAGATGAGTAGGTAGATAGACAGGTAGATGATAGTGATGGACAGATTGATAAACGGTTAGGTATAGTTAGACAGATAAATGCTGACACAGATAGACAGGCAAGATAATTTAGTACTCAGGGAAGCCTATCACGGAACAGTCCTATCTCATTACTTTACTGATGACTTAATAATCCATCCCATCGCTCCATCTAGATTAATGGAAGTCTTCTCCCCATCTTTAATCTGTCTATAGCATCTTCGCACTCCATCTCTGGGCTGTCATTCTGTACTGAAGTGGTCCCCTTCCCCTCCCCTTGAACCAGACCATCAATCTCCCTGAATAATTGGGCCTAACCGCTCCCTAGTTGGCCCAATGCTTTATCGTCCATATTCTCCCTATGCCTTGCCCTCCTAGGATCCCATCAGCAGTGGATCCTAGCTATAGTCCTTTTGACTTGGCTCAGATTTTGTTTTGCATTCACGCAGCTCAATGACAGATTAAGACAACCCCATGGCACCTCCTAGGATACATTTAGAGAGCATCGGTACTACAGTCTTTTCAGTTTAACTTGGCCCAGTTTTTTATTAGTTTATTTCACATAGCCAGTTGGCAGAATAGGACAGTATTATGGCTCGACATCGTTTCCACAGCACTTTTTCGTGACTAGCATCACATTCTAGTGTTAATTTCTTCATACAACTAGGTGTTCAAGACGGAGAGGTGACAGTTTTAGGTCAGATTAGAGTAACAAGGGTATGATATAGAGGATAAATAAGTATTCATAACATTTGAGATAAACAGGGATTTTTGTGTTTTTCGTGTGTTTAAAAGTTTAATATCTACTGTACTAACAACTTAACCTTTGGAGAGTTTATAAATACGGTCCGTCACTTATCACGTTTGATGAAGTATTGGTATGTACAGTATAGTAGGATGATAAGTAGATAGATAAGAACGAATGGATAAGTGGATGGATGGATTGATACGAAGATGGGTAGATTGGTAGACAGGTGGTTGGGTAAAAGGACAGGTACACACACACACACACACACACACACACACACACACACACACACACACACACACACACACACACACACAAAGGGGGGAAGGGAGAGAGGATATTGCATACACAAACACATCTGTATTTAGTGTAATAACATACTGTATTCCATTTCGTTGGCAAAACAGCCGAAGAATTGGCGTAAACACCAGTATTATATCAGGATATCTTTTATCTGGTGACATTTTGAATACGTGTTCTGTCACAACAATCCGATTTAAAATAGTAAGAGACCAATATCAACATGTTGTGATGAAAGAATATATTTAGCCTTTTAGGTATGGCGTGTTAGTTTAGGAGCCTGTGGAGTCACGTGGAGAGACAGGCTGATGAATGAGGATATAAAGGAGCGTTGTGGTGTGGTTGTGGATGTGAGAGGAAGCGTTATGAGGAACACACTGAGGTGGTTTGGCCATGTGGAGAGGATAGAGGGTGAAAGACTTACGAAGAGAGTGTATGTGAGTGAGGTGGAGGGGGGAAGAGGGAGGGGGAGGCCGAGGATGAGATGGAGGGATGGGGTGGAGAGGTATATGAGAGAGGGGGGTGTGAGTTGGGAGCAGGGCAGTGAAATGGCGGGGGACAGGGCGACTTGGAGGCGATTTGTTTGTGGCCACCCCAAACGGGATTGAGGCGTCTGGCAATAGATAGATAGATAGATAGGTATGGCGTGTTAGTTTAGGCTGTCACACACTGATGATTCTCTGACTATCAGCTGATTAAAAACGTTTGCTGAATAAAAACGTTTGGCGAGTGTATTCCTAAAAACGTTTGGCGGGTGATGGAATAGTGTGCTAGAGTTGTCCTTGCATTGAGAGGGTTAATTAGTGTATGTTATCGAGGCTGATTCAGGTAAATATTATTCCAATTATGACCACCAGCACACAATCCAGACTCGGTATATAGATGAATGAAATTAGTGGCAAGATTGATGAGTGCTTATATACGACAGACCGAAAGATAGATAGCTGGATGGACGGAGAGAGAGAGAGAGAGAGAGAGAGAAAGAGAGTAGATACATAGACAACACAGACTGAGGGATGTAAAGCGGAATTGCTAATAACAGAAAAATGTACGAATAGAGAGAGAGAGAGAGAGAGAGAAATGTCTGATTTTTCTTCTGCTGGCTTACCACCATCTGGTTTCGTGCACCCTCAATCGTGCAGTGCCCCACTTCCAAATACAAGCCTCCCGTGTCCTACTTTCGGCACGTAAGCTCCTGAGGGGGCCGCGGAAGGGGGGCCAAGGGGGAAGGGGGACAGGAGGATCTGTGTGATTGATTATACTGGGCTGGTGATGAGTAGGGAGAAGGGAGAGGCGAGAAGAGAATACACTGGATGCCTCTCTCTCTCTCTCTCTCTCTCTCTCTCTCTCTCTCTCTCTCTCTCTCATCATTTCTCCCCTTCCCTCACCTCAGTATCGCATCACCTCCCCTCAGAATGCTATCACCGCTTTCCTATCCCTAATTTTCTTCTCCCCTCTCTCCCCTCATCTCTCTCTCTCTCTCTCTCTCTCTCTCTCTCTCTCTCTCTCTCTCTCTCTCTCTCTCTCTCTCTCTCTCAAGTTGATCGGAGGGGTTTTAAGAGGGGAGAGGTGTAGTGATGCCAATATGATTTGAGAGGGAATGAGATGTACCGGAAATGAGGTGAAAGAAGTAGAGGGGAGAGAGAGAAAGGAGGAGAAGGGGTAAGAAGAAGAAAGTGGTAGGAGAGGGGAGAGGAGAGAAAGATAAATTAGAGGAGGGGAGAGAAAAGGAGAGAAAAAGAGAAAGAGGAGGAGAGGCAGGCTGGATGTGAGACTAGGGGAGGGATGATGGGAGAGCGAGAGGGGAAGGGAGAGAAAGAATGACGTGTGAGTGATGTGAGGGGAGACTGAGGTTATGACAGAGAGAGAGAGAGAGAGAAAGAGAGAGAGAGAGAGAGAGAGCGTCAAGGGGAAGAGAAAAAGGAAAGGCAGACCGAGATATGTGGGGGAAAGAGATGAAGGGGAGATGAGGAAGCTGCATTTTTGAGTCAGAGTGAGAGTAGTGAAAGTAGAGGGTGAGGCAAGTAAAAAGAGAGGCAGGTAGAGCGTGAGGTAACGTGTGAGGCAGGAAGGGGGGTAGGAAGGATGAGAGTCCTGCAGGGCTAGAGAGGGAAAGATCGAGAATGAGGCAAGTTGAAGGTAAAGCATGTAGTTAGTGAGGCAGATAGAGAGTGAGGCAGGGTGTGAGTGGGTAGCGAATGAGGCAGGGTGAGGGTGAGGCAGTAAAAGAGTGAGGCAGGTAGAGGGTGAGGCAGATAGAGGGTGAGGCAGGGTGAGAGTGACGCAGGGAAAGGGTTAGGGAAGGTAGGGTTTGAAAGAGAGAGAGGAGAAACTGCGGCAGCCTGGTATGTAGAGGGGAAATGAGAGGAGGGGAAATAGAGAGAGAGAGAGAAGAGGGGGGGGGGCTGGCATTACTGCAGAAAGGAAGAGGTCAGAAAAAGGAGAGAGAATGAAATCAGAGAGGAAGAGTGAGGGAGGAAGGGATAGTGGAATTAAATGAGGGGGAAAGATGTTTGAGGGGAAAAAGTAAGTTGACATCATCATAATCATCATCATCATCATCATCATCATCATCATCATCCTTGCTACCACCATCAGCAGCAACATAGCCATCACCACCACTCCAGTAACATCATCGTCACTGCCAGCATCATCACCACCACAATCACCACCTGCAGTATTCTCAGTATCATTATATGAGGTGGATACAAAAAATAAAAGGAAAATGAAAAATCAGAGTAAGAAAACAGAACTAACAGGGTGACATGGAACGAAAATAAAGCTAGAGCGAAAAAGAAAAAGGGTTGAAATAACGAAACATCGATTGTATATAAATAAAGGAAAGAGGGTGGGGAGGAATAAAATTCTCTCTCTCTCTCTCTCTCTCTCTCTCTCTCTCTCTCTCTCTATTTCCCCTCCTCTCATTTCCCCTCTACATACTTCTATTAACAGCAACGATTTCCGTCAGCTCAGCAAAATCGTCTGTTGTCAGTCTGGATAAGTACAGCTATCTCACACACACACACACACACACACACACACACACACACACACACACACACACACACACACACACACACACACTTTCCTCTTGTACTTCCGCGACACCTTTCCACCCCATCCCTTTTCTTATTAACCTTCTCTATGGCTGAGTTACACAGGTATCTGTATGATATCTGTAATATTTTCCTGAATTTCCCTTTTGACACTTCTCTACGTCCCTTAAATTTCCCTAAAGTTTCCTTCTATTCCTCCTAAAATAATTCCCATAAAGTAGCAAGTCTCTCTCTGTCCTTATATCTCCCCTAAATCTCCCCTTTCTCTCCTTAAACACATTCCTCTTTGCCTTTAACCCTCCCCATTACCCAAATATAGTGCCCCTGCCTTCACCTTGGCCTAAATGAAAACAAAAGAAGCTGGAACAAAGAGAGTTGGGATTAGAGTTGGGACTTGACACTTGAGTTGGCACTTGAGTTGACACTTTATTTGGCACTTGAGTTGGCAATAAAATTGTCACACGAGTTGGTACCTAAGTTGGCGCTTGAGTTCGGACCTAAGTTGGCGTTTGCTTTGGCACTTGAGTTGTCAATTGCGTTTGGACTTAGGTTGGCGCTTGAGTTGCAACATACGTTGGCGCTTGAGTTGCAACATAAGTTGGCGCTTGAGTTGCAACATAAGTTGGCGCTTGAGTTGGCACTTACGTTGGCGTCGGAGTTGGAGCATACGTTGGCACTTGAGTTAGGACTTAAGTTGGCACTTGAGTTGGGACTTAAGTTGGTGCTTGAGTTTGGACTTACAGTAATTTGGCAGTTAAGTTTGAAATTAAGTTGGTGCTTGAGTTGGGACCTAAGCTGCCCCTTGAGTTAAGTTAGTGCTTGAGTTGGGACTTAAGCTGGCACTTGAGTTGACGCTTAATTTTTCGCTTGTGTTGAAATATATGTTGACGCCTGAGTTCGGACCTAAGCTGGCACTTGAGTTGGGACTGTAGTTGGCACTTGAGTTGTGACTCAAGTTTGAACTTGAGTTGAGACTTTGGTTGGCACTTGAGGTGGGACTTAGGTTGACGCTTGAGTTTGGACTCAAGTTGGCGCTTGAGTTGGGATTTAAGTTGGCACTGGAGTTGTGACTTGCACTTGAGTTGGGACTTAGGTTTGATCTTGAGTAGCGACTAAGGTTGGCACTTGAGTTGGTACTTAGGTTGGCACTTGAGTTGGGACTTACGTTGTTGCTTGAGTTGGGACCTAAGTTGGCACTTGAGTTGGCACTTAAGCTTTCACTTGAGTTTGGGTTAATGTTGGCGCTTGAGTTAGAAGTTAAGTTGACTCATGAGTTGGCACTTACGTTGGTACTTGATTTCGAACTTACGTTGGCACTTAAGTTGGAACTTAAGTTGGTGCTTGAATTGGGACTTAGGTTAGCACTTGAGTTGGGACTAAGGTTGCCACTTGGGTTGAGACATAAGTCGGTGCATGAGTTCGGACTTAAGTTGGTACTTGAATTCGGACTCATGTTGGCGCTTGAGTTGAGACTTGAGTTGGCGCTTGTGTTGGGACTTAAGTTTGCGCTTCAGTTAAGACGAGTTGGTACTTGTGTTGGGACTTAAGTTGGTACCTATGTTGGGAGGAGCTGGCACTTGAGTCTGGACTTTAGTTGGTTCATGTGATGGAACGTACGTTAGCACGAGTCGGAACTTGACTTAACACTTGAATTGGCATTAAAGTTAACACTTGAGTTGGCACAATACTTCAGCTAGCGCTTAAGTTAGCACTTGAGTTGGGCCTTAGGTTGGCACTTAAGTGGCACTTGCGCTTAAATGGCACTTAAATTGCATATAAGTGGCACTTAATTGGCACTTAAATTCCACTTAAGTGGCACTCAAGTAGAATTTAAGTGGCACTTGCGCTTAAATGGCACTTAAATTGCACTTAAGTGGCACTTAAGTGTAATTTTAAGTGGCACTTGCGCTTAAATGGCACTTAAATTGCATTTAAGTGGCACTTAAGTTCCACTTAAGTAGCACTTAAGTTTCAAGAGGCACAAGTGAATTTTAAGTCCCAACTAAAGCGCCAACTTGTGTTGCAACTCAAGCGCCAATTTAAGTCCCAACTCAAGTGACAACATAAGTTCCACTTAAGTAGCACTTAAGTCTCAAGTGGCACTTAAGTGAAAGTTAAGTCCCAACTAAAGCGCCAACTTGTGATGCAGCTCAAGCGCCAACGTAAGTCCCAACTCAAATGATAACATAAGTGCCAACTTAAGTGACACTTGAGTGCCACATAATGAATTTAAGTTGTAACTTCCACTTAGGTGCCTCCTAAGTGCCACTAAAGGCACTTAAGTTGGTACTTAAATAGGGACATAAGTTGGGATCCAAGTTGGTACTTTTGTTGGCGCTTGAGTTGGGATTTTAAGTTCGCGCTTGAGTTCGATCATATGTTGGCACTTAGTTGGGACTTAAATTTGCACTTGAGTTGGGACTTAAGTTTGCGCTTGAGTTGGGACTAAGGTTGGAGCTTGAGTTGGGACTTACGTTGGTGCTTGAGTTGGGATTTTAATTTGGCGCTTGAGTTGGAACTATACTTTGCACTCGAGTTGGGACTGAAGTTTGCTCTTGAGTAGGGACTTCTGTGCGTAGGTTGGCCCTTGAGTTGGGACTTAGTTTGGTGCTTGAGTTGGGACTCTAGGTTAGCACATGGGTTGGGACAAATGTTGCCGCTTGAGATGGGACTTAGGTTGGCGCTTGAGTTTGGAGTTAGGACTTGAGTTCGTGCTTGTGTTAGGAATTGAGTTGGTACTTGTGTTTGGACCCAAGTGCTACCTGTGTTGGGACTTGAGTTGGCACTTGAGTTTGAACTTTGGATGATACTTGAGTTGGGATTTAAATTGGCACTTGTGTTGGGATTTAAGATGGCAGTTTTTTAAGACCTAAGTTGGCACTCCTGTTGGGACTTAATTTGGCACTTGATTCGAAGCTTTAGTTAACACGTGAGTTGGCACTTACATCACCACTTGTGTTTCCACTTGTGTTCGCATTTGAGTTTGCACTTAAATTGCCATTTGAGTTTTCCACTAAGTTTGCATTTGGGTTGGCACTTAAGTTGGAACGTAGGTTAGCACTTACATTGGCACTTGAATTGGCGCTTACGTTTGCACTTGAGTTATCACTTACGTTGGCACTTAATCTGGCACTTAAGTGGGCACTTAAGTTTGAACATAAGTTGGCACTTACATTGGCACTTGAATTGGCGCTTACGTTTACACTAGAGTTATCACTTACGTTGGCACTTATGGTAGGACTTAAGTTGGTGCTTGAGTTGGGACCTAAGCTGGCACTTAAGTTGAGGACCAGTTTTTTTCTCGAGCTGTGACTAATTCTGGCGCCTGAGTTGGGACCTAAGTTCGTACTTGACTTGGCACATTGTCACTTAAGTTGGGACTTAAGTTGACACTTGAGTTGGGACTTGAGTTTGCGCTTGACACTTGAGTTGGGACTTGAGTTTGCGCTTGACACTTGAGTTGGGACTTGAGTTTGCGCTTGAGTTGGGACTTACAGTATGTTGGCGCTTGAGTTGACACTTGCTTTGGCACATGAGTTGGGACTTAGGTTGGCACTTGACTTTGGACATAAGTTAGCGCTTGAATTAGGACTTGAGTTCGTTCTTGTGTAACGGCTTAAGTTGGTACTTGTGTTTGGACTCAAGTGCTACCTGTATTGGGACTTGAGTTGGCACTTGAATTTGAACTTTAGATGACACTTGAGTTGGGATTTAAATTGGCACTTGAGTTGGGACTTTAGTTAGCACTTTTTTAGGACTTAAGTTAGCACTTCTGTTGGGACTTAATTTGGCACTTGAGTTGGAGCTTTAGTTAAAACTTGAGTTGGCACTTACATCACCACTTGAGTTTGCACCTAAGTTGGCATTTGAGTTTGCACTTACGTTGGCATTTCAGTTTTCACCTAAGTTTGCATTTGAGTTTGCATTTAAGTTGGAACTTAAGTTGGCATTTACAGTGACACTTGAACTGGCACTTACGTTTCACTTGAGTTATCACTTACATTGGCACTTGATTTGGCACTTAAGTTGACACTTAAGTTTGAACTAAAGTTAGCGCTTGAGTTGGGACTTAAGCTGGTGCTTGAACTGGAACTTTAGTTGGTGCTTGAATTGGGACCTAAGCTTGCACTTGAGTTGGGATTAAAGCTGGCGCTTGAGTTGGGACTTAAGTTTGCGCGTGAATTGATACTTGTGTTGGCGTTTGAGTTGGAACTTAAGTTGTCACTTGAGCTGGGACCCAAGTTGGCGCTTGAGTTGGGACCTGAGTTGGCATTTGAGTTGGGACTTATGTTGTCACTTGAGACTTATGTTGGTGCTTGAGTTGCAACATACGTTGACGCATTAGTTGGGACCTAAGTTAGCTCTTGAGTTGGCACTTACATTGGCACTTGAGTTGGAGCTTATGTTAGCACTTGATTTGGGACTTAGTTTGGACTGGAGTTGTGACTTAAGTTTGCGCTTGAGTTGGGACTTAGGTTTGTGCCTGTGTTGGGATTTAATTTGGCGCTTGAGTTGGGACTATATTTTGCACATGAGTTGGGACTTAAGTTTGCTCCTGAGTAGGGACTTACGTACTTATGTTGGCCCTTGAGTTGGGACCTAGTTTGGTGCTTAAGTTGGGACTCTAAATTTGCACTTGGGTTGCGACAAATGTTGGCGCTTGAGTTAGGACTTAAGTTGGCGCTTGAGTTTGGACATAAGTTAGCGCTTGAGTTAGGACGTGAGTTCATGCTTGTGTTAGGGTTTAAGTTGGTACTTGTGTTTGGTCCCAAGTGCTACCTGTGTTGGGACTTGAGTTGGCACTTGAGTTTAGACTTTAGATGATACTTGAGGTGGGAATTAAATTGGCACTTGTGTTGGGACTTAAGTTAGCTCTTTTTTAGGACTTAAGTTAGCACTTCTGTTGGGACTTAATTTGGCACTTGAGTCGGAGCTTTAGTTAACACTTGAGTTGGCACTTACATCATCACTTGAGTTTGCACCTAAGCTGGCATATGAGTTTACACTTACGTTGGCATTTCAGTTTTCACCTAAGTTTGCATTAGAGTTGGCACTTAAGTTGGAGCTTAAGTTGGTATTTACAGTGGCGCTTGAATTGGCGCTTACGTTTGCCCTTGAGTTATCACTTACGTTGGCACTTGATTTGGCCCTTAAGTTGACACTTAAATTTGGACTTAAGTTGGCGCTTGAGTTGGGACTTAAGCTGGTGCTTGAACTGGAACATTAATTGGTGCTTGAGTTAGGACCTAAGCTTGCACTTGAGTTGGGATTAAAGATGGCGCTTGAGTTGGGACTTAAGTTTGCGCATGAATTGATACTTGTGTTGGCGCTTGAGTGGTGACTTTAGTTGTCACATGAGCTAGGACCCAAGTTGGCACTTGAGTTCGGACCTAAGTTGGCATTTGAGTTGACACTTATGTTGTCACTTAAGTTGGGACTTATGTTGGCGCTAGGGTTGCAACATAAGTTGGCGCTTTAGTTGGAACCTAAGTTAGCTCCTGAGTTGGCACTTACATTGGCACTTGAGTTGGAGCTTACGTTAGCACTTGATTGGGTGGGGACAGTTGGGACTCGAGTTGTGACTTAAGTTGGCTCTTGAGTCAGGACTTCGGTTTGTGCTTGAGTTGGGATTTATTTTGGCGCTTGAGATGGGACTATGTTTTGGACATGAGTTGGGACTTAAGTTGGCTCCTGAGTAGGGACATATGTACGTAGGTTGGCTCTTGACTTGGGACTTAGTTTGGTGCTAGAGTTGGGACTCTAGGTTGGCACATGGGTTGGGACAAGCGTTGGCGCCATTTAAACCCCTTACAGAGAGACCTAGCACAGTGAAGAGATTTAATTTTTTGTAAACTACTGATCGGAGTATGAGGGATCTGCGACAGAAACAGGAGTGCACAAATGTAGGAGAACTATATGGGGTGACTTTAGAATGGGTAACATATCCATTTACTTCTCAGACAGGTCACTGAAATTTTTTTCCCAGTCGCAGAGGCCGAACAGCCCGTCAGTTCGTATATAATCAGTATAAATGAATAAATAAAACAGATAAATAAGTGAATGCAAAGACAGAACAAAAGAAGAAATGCAACCCTCTTCAAGTGCATCTTAATACACATTTCAGCTGCCTTCATCATTTTTTTCTTCATGTGCTGAAGAGGGATGCCTTCACTTGGTGGCACCAATATAGCTGGGCGATGGAGTAGCCCATTTATGTATACGTCTCTCATTCCCCTGGGTATCCCCCGAAAGGAGGATGATGGGATGCGGAAGAGGGGTAGCATTACCCTGCAGTCCACCGAGGTTACATATCAGATGAACATGAAGTTGCAACGACTAGCACTACTCTTATTTGTTAGCTCTTTAGCCTCATCATTTTTCATACCGTCCATATTCATACACTCGCACACATCAGGCTAGCCATCTACCTTCGTGATGGTCTTGATCTTTCTCTACTATTTTCTTTGCCTCATTTTCCATACCATCCCTCTTCACACACTCGCTCACATTAGGCTAGCCACCCGCCTTCGTGTTGGTCCTCCACTCCGCCCCCTGCCAACACACACACTCCTGTAGGTGCCCGCCTTTCCAACCTATTCACGCCCATTCTACCCCTTATGACCGCACCTTCTAAGCACACACTCTTCACATCCACTCTCCCTTTTAGGACCATACCAGCTAAGCCAACACACTCTTCTTCTCTTTAACCAAACCTACGGACCTTCTTAGTCAGATCTTCCTGGAATCTTTGTATTTTTTGGCCTATTTAGCGTATGCACAAATGACTCCAAAAATAGATTCTCTCTCTCTCTCTCTCTCTCTCTCTCTCCCCCCACTTAATCCTTTCATGGCGATGACATTTTCATTAACTTTTTCTTCCACAAGGCGATTATATTTAACCAAGAGGAAACATATAGTGATAAAGGCGAGAGAAGTGAAGAGCGAGATAGACTTAATGGAAAATGGTAGGAAGCCAAAGTGCGAGGGAGAAAAAAGAAAGGGTGTATTACTGAGAGAGAGAGAGAGAGAGAGAGAGAGAGAGAGAGAGAGAGAGAGAGAGAGAGAGAGAGAGAAAGGTGAGAATCCTGCCTGAAATTGAGACAGCTTTTATTAAATGAAAAAAAAAAATGTTGAACGGGAGCCGAGAAAAGAATTGCTACAGATGGAGAAGAGAAAGAGGAAGGGAAAAAGTTAAACAGGGAGAAGGACGAAGATGGAAGATGAATAGAGGGAGAGAAAAGTTGCGCACGAAGAGAGAGGAGGAAAGGTGGAGATAAAGGAGAAAGATAGAGGAGGGGGTGAGAGGTGGAGGGAAAGTGGAAGAATGCATAGAGCAACAGAAAGATGAACAAAATGGAGAGGAAAAAATGAAGGATAAGATGAGAGGAAGAAAGGTGGAGAAAGAAGACAGAAAGGTAAGAGCCCCACCACACTCAGCATTGCGAGGGCGTCATCTATAAATGTGTGTGTGTGTGTGTGTGTGTGTGTGTGTGTGTGTGTGAGAGAGAGAGAGAGAGAGAGAGAGAGAGAGATGAATGGACTTGACACAAAAAAGTGATAAGATGCGGGAAAGAAAGAAATGAATGGGGAACACACACACACACACACACACACACACACACACACACACACACACACACACACACACACACACACACACACACACACACACACACACACACACAGCGAGAGAGAGAAACCAAGCGTGTCTCTTAACTCCCTCCCCGTCTCCCCCACCCCCTTGTAGCCTAAGGTGTGCATCAGTCCTGTCGTGTTTTCTCAGCTTAATAAAATCGTCTGGTTCTAGTTTGTATAAACAGCAATAATTCTCTTTCCAAGCTAGGGGTATGCCTCTTTTGGCCTTGTTCTCTTTAATGCGTGGATTTCTCTTATTTCAATAGAAGTTTTACGTGCGATATACTGTGATGAAATATAATGTAATATAAAACAGGGCTATCCATATATTACTCACCCCGGTTTTGTTTCGGGGACGGCTCAGGATTACCATTGTCTGCCGAGGATCATTTTCTGCTACCTTTAGCCCCTTGCGAGCTTTAAAGTGTCTGTTTTTATTTTTTCTTCCATTAGTTACATGGTTGATTAGTAATTGCATGAAGTGGCCATAATGCCTACGCTTTGAATCACTCTTCCTCATACTTTTTCTGGCTTTAATTATGAGGTCCGTGTGGGGTGCTCTTTGACGACCTTCTTGCACTCCTTCCTGGTCATCCTTGTTTCGTGAATTTGGTGAAGGCTTCGTTATTGCGCTGCCAGACATCTAAAAAACCATTGACCGAGGCTACCCTGCTATGGATTATTTTCTTCTGTATGATCTGCGTTCACAAGTTTTCTTATTCATCGTACTATAACTGCTGTTGTAGAAGTGTTGACGCATTCACGTGGTGGCATCGAGATGACCTCGTAGCTCCCTGTTTGGTTTTACACGTCCCTCAGGTCCCTCTCTGTCCCCCGAAACTAGGATGGTAGTCTGCAGAAGGGGAACTTAAGCCTGCAGTCCACTGGGTTTACTTTCCTGATGATCCTGGGACCACAGCAACAACAGCAACAACAACAACAACGACGACGACGGCGACGACGACGACAACAACAACAACCCTTTCATTACGGTGATATATTTTGGTTATTCTTCCTCCAGACGATTTCGTTAAACTTAGGAAAGACCTTTCGCGTTGAATGTGTTAACGAATTTATTTATTTAACCCTTCCTTTCGAAAAATCTCAACCGAAAGCGAATAAAGTCGTTTGGCATGAGGAAAAATAAAGACAAAGCATACAGTAGGTGGACTAACCCTTGTTCTCGTTTATCACTGTTTCCCCTCCACCACTTCTCATACAACTGTGTCTTTCACTTATTCAGTCGGAACCCTTCCCTACACCTTCATCCCGTGCTTTTCTGTTGTGTTCATAGCCCTTTCAGTACAAAGGAGTACGGAAAAGGAAATAGCAGCAGACATATTTCCTTTCGCGGTAGTTTGTTGTAATAATGTATCAATTTTATGAGTCAGAGACAAGTAGGATAACAAAGCCAGAAGCTCACGCCGTTCACCAGTCGTCTCCAGTCGAAGCCGACAGGAAAACGTAAGAAACACTACCATGCAGCATAGAAAAGCTGTCATGGAAATTCATACGCTAAGATGATTGGATATCAGTAGTACGAGGAATGTTTTAATTTCTTCAGACCTCACCTTATCATGTCCTTCATTCACATCCACGGAGTCCTCAGTAGCTCATTTCCTCCTACTCCTCAGAGATATCAAACTCCTTTCAGCACAGTTGATGGCCAGGTGTAGTCAGACAGGAGGGTTGATCTGACTGTTAACCAAGAGGCTCATTCCTGCTCCATAATAAGGGTCATCGTATTTAATGCAACCACGACTTAGTATTCAAGTTGTGAGAGTGGCTCAGTTCCGTCTGACGAAAACAAATCGACTATACAACCCTCTTCGATACCTCCCCTCTCCATCTTCACGGCCAAATCTTCCCATTAGCCTACATTTTTTTATTTATCTTGCTCTACATACGCCTACCTGTAAACATTATTCCTCCCGGTAAACACTCCCCCCCTTCCCTGTAAACAAAACTCATTAATAGTATATGGTAACTTGTATCCTCCTTTCGCCTGGGCATTCACATCATTCTCTCCACGTATCTCTCACATTCCTCCTGCCTCCATTATTTCTTCCACTGACACCTCATCAGTATAACAGTAAGGTAACCACAACGTCTTCATTTCCAGTGTCCTGTAATAATGATAGAAAGAGATGAGTG
Source organism: Coenobita brevimanus (assembly GCF_032717465.1). NCBI lineage: Eukaryota > Metazoa > Arthropoda > Malacostraca > Decapoda > Coenobitidae > Coenobita > Coenobita brevimanus. The sequence continues at coordinate 32,671,418 of NC_137029.1, forward strand.
TTGTATATCTCTCCTCCTCCATTCCACCTCCATCTCTCCATAGCTTTTCAGTTTCCTCCTGCCCCCTTTATTTCCTCTATTCATTTTCCCCATGCTATAAATGTCTTCTTCGCCAGTGTTCATCAATAGTCTAAGAAACACTCCTCATTTGTACCTGACCACCACCACATCCCTCTCACAGTCCTCCCACCTCTCTCATTTCCTCCACCAATATTATAAGGTGACTACAACCGACTGCAATTCTCCCCACTTCACCGTCACTTGCACTTCATTCTCTCCACATCTCTCTCTCCCTCTCCCCCGACCTCCCCCATTTCCTCCAACATCATCGTAATAAGGTGACTACAATCGTCTTCATCGCCAGTAGCTTTGGGACACGCCCAGAGAAATGCCTCCACTTCCACGAAACTTTTATCTGGGTAAAAATCATTCTTCTCTCCCAGGGTCGCCATGGAAGCCGGGGAATATTTGCTTTTAATTTGCCTCTGCGTCCTGGGCAAGCCTGCGTCAACTCCATTCAACTGGGGGAAAGCTTTCTGTACTCTTTTCACTACTACCTGGCTTAAAAATTTGCGTCTCCTTGTCGTGATTGGAGCTTTGTGACAACAGTTAACGCTGGATTACTGGGCGTCCGTAGTCTCGTTGGTTTCTATACTCTTTTCACTTTAACTTGGCGTAAAAACTGGAATCTTTCCATAATGCGCCTTTTAGAGGATGGGGCGGAAACTGAGGGACGCGTGTATGACAAGGCAGTAGAGCCACCCGGTCATATTAGTGTCTCCTCTGTACTTCACCATCCTCCTTTTGGGGGATAGGGAGGGAACTGACAGATCTTTGTAAGACCAGGCAATGGAAACACCCGGTCATAACAGTGCCATCACGTGAAGGCGTTCCTCTCCAGCACCAAAATCGTCTGGAAGGATCAAGCTAGAACTAAGACATTAAACCCACCTAACAGAAGTAGTTAATATTCCATGCATGCAAACAGTCCAGTATATCATCCTTTGCGTCCAGCTCTGAGTCTCGTTGAAGGCTAATTTGTATGTCATTGAACTCTTTGGCAACAATTTACCTTGCAAATACCGAGGAATATGTCTGGGTCTTTTCATGAGCTGCTTACAGGCAAATGGAAAAAGTAAAAGCGATTCTCGTTCTCGTCTCGACTCTCTGTCTCTCTCTCTCTCTCTCTCTCTCTCTCTCTCTCGCTCTCTCTCTCTCGTGAAAGCAGTGAAGGTGGGCGCCATAAATCAAATGCAATATGCAGCTCTGAATGACATATCCATCAATCAATTAGTCTCTCTCTCTCTCTCTCTCTCTCTCTCTCTCTCTCTCTCTCTCTCTCTCTCTCTTGTGTGGGCGCCATAAATCAAATGCAGTGTTCACTCTATAAGTATTTCCTCTTGATTTGTGGCTCAACTTTGCTTGCCGGCCATGAGGACGTGAGTTATGAGAGCTGGCGGTCAGGGAGGAAGAGGAAGAGGGAGAGAGAATAAGAGAAATTATCAGAGTGAAGACTTAGAGGAGGAGTGTACGAAGGGAAAGAGGTATGATCTGATAGAGGGAGAGAAAAAGCCGAGAAGAAGAAGTTGAAGAGGAAAGAGTAAAAAGAATGATCTGAGCGAGAGAGGGTGCTTTAAGAGGAAGTGGAGGAGGAGGAATATACGAAAGGGAAGAGAAAGAGGAATGATCAGGCAGGAGAGAAGAGGTGGAAAAGTAGAGGAAGAGGAGTAGGAAAAGAGGGAGTGCTAGATAAGCAGAGGTTGTATGAAAAAGGAAGAGGGAAGGAAGAGGAGGGGTTAGATAGGGAGAGGAAGTATCTGGGAGAGAGAGAGAGAGAGAGAGAGAGAGAGAGAGAGAGAGAGATTTGTAGGGAATTTTTCGATCCCAGCTGTATTATAAGGACCATGAATTCGTGGTACATCGCGGACGGTGATAGAATAGCCTGTTGAACTCTGTCTTGACGACGCATCACCACACCGAACGTCCCCATCATCTCAGCGTAGAACCACCAACAAAGCTGCTCCATTCAGCTGAAGATGACACGCTAATCTGCTTCGACATCGAGTTGGTGGGGGGGGGGGGAGGATCAGTAGGATGTCCCGTTGTCAAGGTAGGGTACAAGAGGCTAATTCTCACCGTCCCCTGTGTATCACGGTTTCATGATTCCAATAGAAGGATCTTAATTTCGTGAAAGCAGACTTTACTGATCTACCACAAGACCCACCGACATGTCATAAAACACCCCCGCTAATATCAGTACCCCAGTCCCGTATGATACAGCCCTAGGATGTGTTCACTAAGGACGGTGGGAGTTAGCGTCGAAGTAGTGGCATGTGAAGATGTGCGGTACACAGGAGGAGTGCAGGGCCTCAGGGAACGGGCTATTAAATCCTATGCTCAGAGTCGGACACACAGAGAAAAGGGAGGGTGGGGGGACAACTTTACAGGCATACTTTGGACGGCCAGCAAAGTGATTGGTGCTGTTTACATCATCATTATCATCACCATCATCATCATCATCGTCGTCGTCATTGTCTTCATCATCGTCATCATAGTCTTCGTTTTCTTCATCATCATAATCTGTTTCTTTGTTGTACTCTTCCATTTTATATTTCTCTATCCAGTTTTTTATTACCGTATTATAAATGGGATGGGCAGGATCCAGAAGCAGGAGAAAGGAAACATAAACTTGAGATAACTGTCTGCAGAGTATGACGTGAATTGGCTCATGCATCAGTTCACTAGTATTAAAATCGTAAGGTTTTGTTAAATGTTAAGGACATTTTTACCGAAAAAGATTGTGATTCCAGTGTAGTGAGGGTGGAAGAATTAGATGACTCCACTGATCTTCCCTGGCATCATAGCAGAAGCAGGGCATCTCCACTCCCAGGCAATTTCTTCCTGAAAGAGCTCAAAGCAGGAAGTTGCGAGGTTGTGCTTTCCTTACTTCTTTGAACTGTATGCACTGAAAACTGTCCAAGAAGGAAGAACGGGTATGTAAATAAATAAATAGATATATAAATATTATATGCATAATACAAAAGTTCGCACACACACACACACACACACACACACACACACACACACACACACACACACACACACACACACACACACACACACACACACACACACACACACAATCTACTATTGGTGTTATTTGCTGTGCTGCACTTGTAAAAACGAGGCCAGTGAAGATGCCGTCAGCAGTGTGGGTGTGGATGTGGATGTGGGCGGTGACTGCTTGGGCCAAATTCACTCCAGTAGTTCCCCGTGACCCATTTCCTGCTTCCACAACCTCCGTTCCACTCATCCTTGATTCAGCCCCCCTCCCCTTCTTCCTCGATTCCATTTCATCCCCTCCCCTATTCCTAAGAGAGAGGCGGTGGTGCATTGGTTAGCCCATCCTGGTAGCAACTGACAGGACTCGGGTTCGGATCACTGGCCGGTCAGACTCTTAGGCAAAATTTGTTTCCCCTGGCTCCTCTTCATACAGCATTGAGTATTATGGGTCATATGGGGAACAATAATGGCCTGTCGCTTAGCTGCCATAACGTATTTTTTTGTAAACCATAGACGTTATTTCTTAGACTCCTGCTTCTTCCTCTTAACTCCCGTCACTAATGTTTATATCTCACCGCCTCTGTCTTCAGTTTTCTGCGCTCCTGTTTTTTGTAATATTTTACCTGTCGTTTCCGCATCTGTCATTCTTTCTTCCTCCATCTGTCTCTTTCTCCTGCCTCGCATTTCCTACATCGTTCTCTTCCTCTCTGAATGTTTTACTCCAACTCTCCGTTCCTCTTCTTTTCCCCCATCTCCCCACCTGTCCCTCTCTTCTCTTCACCTCTTCCCGTGCTTGCCATGGTATTGGGCAGCGGCGCCAAATACCTGTTGCGAGAGACGGTGGTTGCGTGGGGCGTGAAGGGAGGGAAGGGACCTGTTGCCTCCAGCGCTGCAGACCTGAGCGGAATCTTTACTGGGGTACCTGTTGCCGCCCACCTTACCTTGACTCACCTGGATTTACCTGCATTTAGCTTGATTTATCTTGCTTGACCTTGGCTGACCTTGATTCACCTTCGCTTACCTGGATTTGCCTTGGCGTACCTGGAGTTACCTTGGCTTACCTTGATTTCACGTCGGCTTACCTTGATTTACCTTGAACCACCTTAGCTTACCTTGATTTCACCTTATCTTACTTTGATTTACCATGACTAAACTTGCTTCACCTCGTCTCACCTTGCCTTAACCTGGCTTCACCTTGGTTTACCATGCTTGATCTTAGTTTACCTTGATTTACCTTGGTTTTTCATAATTTAGCTTGCTTTGCCGCCTCCTTGTTATCTCTTGTCTCATTTCACCTCACCCCATCCCACTTCCCTTCACATCACCTAACGTATTCTGACCTAACTTAACCTACCCTAGTCTAATCTTATCTAATTTAACCTAGCCTAGCCTAACCTCATGTCGCCTAGCCTGACCTAACCTAACCTCACCTAACCTAACTTAACCTCCCCAACTCCTCCTACTCTCTTTTCTCCTTTCCTAAATTAAGCTAAATTAACCTAACCTAACCCAACCTATCTCCCCCCTTCACCTTTCTCTTCCCTCAGCATGATCAATACTTCTTCATACTTTTAATATTATGAAGGAACAAAACTTTTTCCCCAAGCTTGCTGTTATTATTTTTTTTCTTACCCTTAAAGCCTCATATTCTAAATTCAATTATAAGTTTGGGAAATTAGGTCTCAAACTCGGCGCAAGAAGTTCTGTCTCAGGGTACGCTGGCGACTGTGCTTCGGGGGACTCTGGGGGGACTTTCTCTTTTTTTTTCTCTTTTCCTTTGTGTCTGTCTCTCTTCTCTCTCTCTCTCTCTCTCTCTCTCTCTCTCTCTCTCTCTCTCTCGCCTGATGCTAAGGACGAGGGGTGACCGAACGTGATACTCTTTTTTTTTCTCCCTTATATCACCAGACGATTATTTTTAGCCCAAGAAAGTTCCCTAGCAGTGAGGGTGTTAATGGAAATCGTATCTAACCCCTCCAGTTCGAAAATCCTCTCCAAAGCTGAATAAAATCGTCCGAAGGTAACAATATGTGGGGGGAGGGGAGGAGAGGGGGATTTATTAGACTTCATTTGACCTTACATGGGAGAGGGATGGGGAGTTTACATGGGGGAGAAAGGTGGGGATTTACATGGGGGAGAGGGGTGGGCAGTTTACACGGGGGAGAGAGGAGGGGGATTCAGTAGACCTCACTCCACCTTACCTGGGGAAGAGGAGGGAGTCTACCTGTTAATTAAAATAGATTAAGTAATTCTGTCAAGTACCTGGCTACCTAGGTACTGTGCTTTTTGTAGGAGTGAGTGATGATGGAGTGGATAGAGCAGTTTTTGTGTCATTTAATCGTGTCATACTATTTCTTCGTGTCGTCTCCTGTGTCGTATCATTTCTTCGTGTCGTCTGGTCATACCGTGTCTTTGAATCGTTCTTTCTTCGTGTCTTCTCACCATACAGCTTTTGAATGTCCACGTCTTTGCATATTTTCTTCGTATCACTTATTCTTGTCGTTTCTTTGTACTGCTTCTTCTTTGTGTAGTTTTAAGTTGTGTCATTCCGTCGTTTCTTCCTGTCGTTTTTATGTGACGTTTTCTCCAGTCGCATCTCCTTGTCGTGTCCTCCTTTCGTTCCTTCCTGTCGTTTCCTCATGTAGCTTCTTCGCGTTGTTTCCACCCATCGCTTCTTGCGTGTTCCGTTGTTCCTCCTTGTCGTTTCCTCCCGTCGCTTCCTGCTCTCATTTCCTCCTGTCGCTTTCTCATCCTTTTTTCCCCTGTCCTTTCCTCCTGTCGTATTTTTGTGTCGTTTCCCTGTGTCGTTTCTCGGTCAGGTCAAGGGAAAGCAAAAGAGTGAGGAGGAGCGAGTTTCAGGTCAGTAAATCACCCGAAAGAGAGTAAGGCGTAGACACACGAGCCCCAGTCACGTATTTGAGTGGGAGGCGAAGCGGCTGCCCTGCTCTCCTAGTCGATACTTTGTCAGGCCTGGGTTTTGCACATTAACCTGCATTCACACCTTGGCCTTGGTGATCTTTTGGGATTTAGGTTACTCTGTGTGTGTGTGTGTGTGTGTGTGTGTGTGTGTGTGTGTGTGTGTGTGTCCATGTCAGTTAATACATACATCATACATCTCATACCTCACTCACATCACACACACATTCCTCTCACTATACAACAGCCTTTTCACCACAAGACACACACACGCCTCAATGACCGCACCCCCGCAACACATCCATGAAAAAGAGGAGCATTGCGGTAATTTAAGCTCGCGTAAAATAACTGCTAGAATCGCCCCTGTAGACGTAAAATATATATACCTTTGTTTCCCTAGCTTTACATTTCTCGCCTCTTTTGTAGACGAAAACATGTCTCTCTCTCAGGACGCGATTTTATTTTGAAATATTTTGGCAGCCGCCCATTAAATAAATTCTTTTCTGTTTAGATTCGAACGTTGTGGCTCCTATCCTTTGTTGCCCTGTTTATTTTGGATTCGCATTGCTCGTGTGTTTGGGTATTGAATTCTTTTGTGTTCCTGTGTTTAGGTATTGAATTCTTTTGTGATCGTGTTTTTTTTTTTAATTGAAGTCTTGTATTGCGATCCTAGAGTTTGTGGCCTTGTGTATTGAATTAGTGTGTTTGGATTCCTAGTGTTTGTGTTCGTACACTGATAACAAAGATACTACTACTACTGCTACTACTACTACTGATAATAATAATAATAATAATAATAATAATAATAATAATAATGGTTATGATAATATTAATAATAATAATAAATACGTACTTAAGCTCCTGTCCTTGGTAGTCGGGTTTATTTGTATTCCTTTGTATTCACCTCTTTGACCGACACTCCATGAAGGCTTTGTGCGGACACAATGGTCAGGCAGTCGATCTTCTGTCAGTCTGTCTGTCTGTCAGTCGATCGGTCTGTCAGTCTGTCGTTCTGTCTGCCACTGAATCTATCTATTTGCCTATTTATCTGGATTTTTTTTTTTTTTTTGCTTTACTATCTGTCTGTCTGTCTGTCTGTATATCAGGTTATCTGTCTATCTATCTGCCTTTGTTTTCCATTTGTCTATCCATTTTTCTCTCCTCTGTGTATGTCTGTCTGTCTGTCTATCTTGTCTGTCTATTCCTCCACCTACCCATCCACCCACCTATCCATCGATCCATCCATAAGAGATGATGTATTGAGGTTGCTGTCCTCGGTAATCTGGTGTGTTTGTATTCCTTTGTATTCACCACTTTGACCGACACTCTGTGAAGGCTTAGTACCCACACAATGGTCAGGCGATCGATTTTCTGTCTATCTGCCTGTCTAGCTGAGTTTGTGTCTGTCTGTCTGTCTGTCTGTATATCTCTCCAACCATTTTTTTTTTATGTTGAGTTTTGGGCAAGTTCAGATCATCATCATCATCATCATCATCATCATCATCATCATCATCATCATCATCGTTTTTACCATTGCCACCACCATCGCCATCTTGTCATGTAATCAATTTAGTACGTCAGTCATAAGCAAAATTAAATTAGCTGATGGTAGCAGGATCAGAATAAGAAAACTCTGTAGAACTGAAAAGGCTAATCACCGTTCTTTCCAACAAAATACAGAAAAAAGACCCAAATGCGTAAAGTAACGAGGTAAATGCAACCCCAAGCTCATCCAAACGTGAACCCGGTGGACTGCAGGCCGAAGCTCTTCTTCTTCCGCAGTCCACCTTTCCCCTCCTCGTGGGATAGGGCGGGAATTGAAGGACTTCGTATAACCAGGCATCTCCATCGCACGGTCCAATCGGTGCCACCACGTGAAGGTGTCTCTAGCATTCCCAAAATACATAACACCTGTACGTATTTTTGCATAACCGGACTGTTCCACCGACCAGTCATATAGGCGCCACCACATGAAGGCGCTAGCGCCGCTCAAAATACCTAATAACGTGCATTCATACGCATAATAATTCCAGGAGCGCCCCCCTCCCCCTCCCCCGAGAGACGAGCAGGGCCGTCGATAAATTCTGGTCATATTTCACGGCCCCGCGCCAGGTTGCATGGTGTATATTCCCAGCATTCCTCGCTCCCTGTTGCTAGTGAGGGGCGCCTTCGTGTGGTGGCATCGATAAACTCGTGGCGAAGTGGCTCAATACCTGGATACTGCATTCCCAATTCCCCCCAAAAGGAGGATGGTAATTTGCAAGAGAAGATAAACTTAAACCTTCAGTCCACCGGGTTCAAAGTTGAGATAATCTTGGGGCCTCCCTTCCTCCCTCCCTCATTCATCATTCATATTCTCGTCTCGCTAAACATCATTTTTTTTTTTTTTTATCTTTTGTTTGATTTATCTGTTGTTTTTATCGCATTTAAAGGTTGGTAAAAGGTGCTTATGTTATAGACGTGTGTGTGTGTGTGTGTGTGTGTGTGTGTACTATATTCTGATCTATTGGCTTAATTCGGTGGCCGAATGTTAATCATTGTGGTAGTGTGATGTATGACTGAGGTGTGGAAGTGTAACTGTAAGGTGTGGTAGTGGGTTGTGTAGTAGTGTGAGGTGTGGTAGTGGGAGGTGTAGTTATGTGAGATGTAGTGGTGGGAGGTGTAATTATGTGAGAAGTAGTAGTGTGAGGTGTGGTAGTGTGAGAAGTAGTAGTGTGAGGTGTGGTAGTGTGAGTTGCTGTAACTTGGGGTTTGGCTGTGTGGTTCAGTTCAGTCTGGACGTGGTAATGGCAAGAGATTGTGGAAGATAAGGAAGATTGCCATGAAGATCTCCACATATTTGTTTCTCAGCAATGCCATCAATGTTTCCGTGTAAATTCGTGAACTCCCTTAACATATCTCGATGTATAACATTGGATTCAGTTTAGTCGTAACATAAGTCAGTATAGCCGTAAGGAAGTTTAGTACGTGGAACACCTGCCACTATAATTATCACATTTGTTCCGGACGATAAAACCAATGACAGCACCAAGTTTCCCGGAATGAGGTACTCTGTATTCTTAACATTCCCGAACATATTATCTTTAACGAGTTCACGGGCGAGTCCAATAATTCCACTCCCAGGTTCCCCGATAATTTGGCAGTAATTTAGTTGGAGTATCGCAATTTCTGAAGACCATTCGTCGATTCTTCCCTGTCGCTGGCTGTCGCTGGCTGTCACTGAAGAGGCGAACCGGTAATGACAGGAAGAGGATGAATTACCCAAATGGCAGCGGGTGTCGAGAGGCACGATATCAATTTGCCTATAATTGGTTGTGTTGCGCTGACAGACGGACGCCAGGTGGTACGGGAGGCCTCATCTTAGCACCTCTTCTTTAGCGATTCATTTTCCCTGATTTTAATATTCTCTCGTATGTTACATATTCGTTTAAATATCTGCATGTGTTGTATCAGTGATATAAAAGAGTAACGGTATATTAAGGAGCGATAGGGAAAATACTGAGGAATAGATGTTGTGCAACCCATTAGCGCCGGAAGCACTCCAGCACTGAGAGGACATAGTTTTCGTATAGACAAAAAAATGGATACTAAAAGCAGCATCAAACACCTGCTATTACTATGTTCTATACAAGTTTATTGCACAGTAATTCAGAATTTATCATGATCCTTTTGTTTGTCAGATGTGTTACGCGTGGGAGAAAGCCCTGGCAATCTTAGAGCAACTAGAGGTGGTTATTATTATTATTTTTTTCGTTATCCCAGAGTTTCCAGAGCAGAATATGTTTGCCGCAGTTGGCCCGTTGTGATACTGATGTCAGCATGTGCTGTGCACTTGTTATAAGGTAACCAGATGCCCCTGTGGGAAGTAAGGGGACAAGAACAGATAAAAACAGAGATTGTTTTTCCATGCAAGCTGATTCAAAGGCTGGTGCCAACCCTCCTAATTATTATTATTATTGCTTATTAGTCGTCGAAAGCCAGGCCAGTTGCCCCCCAGCCACACACTGCTGTTAATCCAGGCATTTTTTTTTTTTTTCTTTTTTTTTTTAAGCCCTGACTATGATTATCTAGTCTGCAGTTGTACAAGGGCAGGTCTTACATGTTGCTTAAGTAGGAAGGGAAGGCAGTTGTCGTACATGGTCATATTCTTGGCAGTGCTCTACATAAGCAGTTGCTAGAAAATTTCTTGTACTATACGCCAGACAGCCTTCACTCAATGTAAAGTACAGCCATGCAAGTGAACAGAAGGAAAAATTTCTCGCACTCAGAGTTCCACATGGCATATTCCAAATTGCAGATGACTTCAACTTTTTTCAGGTGCAGGTAGCTGCTTCTTGGACTGAAAAACTTATAATCTTCTCGATTATATTCACTGATTAATACAAAGGGATGTGAAACTTGCTTAGCAAAACCTGCAGAGTTTATGAAGGGGGGAAGATGGAGTTGATAAAATGGTTGTCGCAACAATTTAGAAGTCCATCAACATACCACTGTCTTGCAGAACTCAGATGAAGTTGCTCATTGGTGGCCATGACTGTGTGACGTGCTATCGGCATTGCCTATATTGATGTTGCTGTGATGAAGTCAGGTTGCCCCAACAAACAGGGCGATAGGGGCGAGGGAAGGGGATCAAAACAGAATCTTAGTTGGCAATTTGAAATGAATTGCCTTTTAATGAAATGTACTGGTGACGAAATGGGTTGGTGACGAAGAGAGGTATGGTGAAGAGACGAGTTGGGGCCGAAACAGGATACAGTAATGAAACTGAATGGTTACGAAGCGGAACCGGTCACAGACGGAATGGTGACCACACGGAATATGCTGATGAAATGGGTTGGTGACAAAATGGGGTAAGGGTTTGGCATTTTGAATTAATCCAGTTCTATCAAGTGAGAACAAATTAATATTAATGTGTTTTATTTTTCCCCAGGTGAGTTGAACCCTGACCGATCTTGACACTTGGTGACATCGAGACCGTAAGTTACCTATACTCTTTTCACTTTAACTTGGCCTCAGATTTCCATCTCTCCCGATTAAATCCTGATTTGTAACAGTATTTTAACACCAGAATATGATGCAAGTCACAGAGCGATGCTATGGAAAGGATTTAGAGCCGTATCATTGTTTTTTTCCGGAAATAAGCTACGATATATAAGCTACAAAATAACGAAAAACTAAGCCAAGTTAAGGTGAAACTACTAAATGCCGATTATTTATTTTTTCTGGCTAACGTTAAACAGTTTTTCGGCGCCACTGTGAAACTGCAGGAAGTATATGGGTAACGATACGATTTTGAGTGAAATCTTAATGAAATTTTAATGAAGCTCTCTCTAAAGAAACTTTTCAGTGAAACCAGTGAAACTATCTTAAGCCATGAAACTGTCTTCACTGAAACTTATAAGACTATCCTTAATGAAACTATCTTTCATTCCTTCAATCCGATGACGTATTTTTATTTTTTTCCTTACTATTCTGTCGTCATTTTATCTTAATGTGAATCAGCCATCCCTCCAGCTTGAATGCAGTACCCTGATAATAGATGAACACTATGTTATTGTGCTAGTCACGAGGAAGTGCTGTGGAAGTGATGTAGGGCCGCAGTGTTGTCTCTTTCTTCCACTTAGCTTAGGGAACTTGGCCAAATTAAATTAAGTATATATACCTTTAGCATTGTCTTTCTCAGTCTTGCCCTCAGTGCTAGTAACGAAGAAGTGCTAAGGAAATGATATAGAGCCGTAGTATCATATTCACCCATTGAGCTACGGGAAAATAGACTTTAATTGGACGAAAATCTCTGTCACGTTGAAGTGAGTGCACTGTATTTAATTCTGCCATTGTCTCTCTCAGTCTTTTTCCCTCTGTCTCCGACCTCCACAGTCTGTTAAACACAAGGATATTATCTGCAGGGTTTTCCAAATTGAGAAAGCTTTAAGTTTGTTCTCTCTTCTTAACTTTTCTTCAACTTTCTTAGAGAGAGAGAGAGAGAGAGAGAGAGAGAGAGAGAGATTGCAATTTCCGAAAGAAGACATAACGTAAAGATTAAATGAAAGTGGATGGAGAGAGAAACGAGAAGGGAGAAAATAAAGTGAGAGAGACAGACAAAAATGAGAGAGAGAGAAATGAGTCTTTGTTGAGAAAATGAGGTGTGTGTGTGTGTGTGTGTGTGTGTGTGTGTGTGTGTGTGTGTGTGTGTGTGTGTGTGTGTGTGCCCGCGCGCGCAGTATTCTACCTTTAGTGTTTATTTTTACTCAGGCAATTTCAGGCATCCCAAAGTTTAAATTTATTCCTTGCAATTTCCCGTAAGCGTTCTTATTAATATTGGTACGCATTTTCTAATCAAAGTAAGCGTTATTTTTACTTTACCTACGTTCCAATTAGCGTTCTTATGTAGCCTACGCATTTCCAGTCAGCGTAAGTTTGCATTTAGTTTACGCATTTTCTCTTTCGTGTCCGTAAGTTTAACCTGCGCGTCTTCCAGGTTAACATTTCCCTACCTCTTTTCAGTACAGTTTGTTCTGTGTAGCTTAGGACTTGAAAATTTAGGACAGTTAACGAGATTTACGGTTTCTGTGTGTTTTGTCTTTCTGTGAGAGGAAAACTTTAGTGGTGACAGGATAGAGACTGTCTCCCATTTACCGCTTCAGTGCCTAGACATCTTTTCCACACGATGTACTGAACTTACTCTCTGGTTGCCCTGTGATGAGAAACAGTCTTTGTTAAGCCCTACAGTTTGATGACGTGTTTAATTAAGTCCTGGTACCATAAAGTCGATTTCTCAACGGGAGGGGAAGGGGAACTCAGGGTGAGGGGGCGACACGCATTTTATTGAATACACCCATGGCCCAGAAATGCCTCGATTTAAGAGATTAAAAGGGCGCAGCGAGAAGAATAGGCTGCAATAACAGGGGAGAGAAGGAGGGTTCAGGACCAGGGGGTTGAAGGCAGAGGGGTTTGGTTGAGTGCTTGGAAGTTGAGGAAGGGGGGAGGGAGACTGAGAGCAGGAGATTAAGGGCAGGGAGGGTGATGGAAGGGGGTTTGAGGACAGGGGGGTTGTGAGTAAGGTGGTTGAGGGTAGGGGGGGTTTAAGGCAGGAGGGTTTAGGCCAGCGAGGTTGAGGCCAGGAGGTTTCAGTTCTCACTAATGGTAGTAGATTTTATTTAGATTAGATGCCAGTAGTAGATCAGATTAGTAGATGGCTACTTACAGGGGTGGTCCGTAAATAGCGCTCCACTAGATGCTCACTGGACTGTATCTTATGCGTTGTTGAGACGGCTCATTCTGCTGGTGTGGGCGTGGGAGTAGGAAATGAATAGTAAAGGATAGCCATTAATAACACTGACAGCCGTCCCCACAACACACAAGAAATCACACACACACACACACACACACACACACACACACACACACACACACACACACACAGTTACGATTCTCTACACCGAACGATTTTATGTAGCTTAGGCGAGGCGTTTGGCAGCGAAAGTGATATGTGTACAGAAGGATCAGTGAGCGAGGGTGAGGGAGGCAGAGGGGAACCGGAGAGACTGAGAGAGAAAGATTAGAAAGTAAAAATTGGAACGAGGGAGAGAGAGAGAGAGAGAGAGAGAGAGAGAGAGAGAGAGCAGCGGGCGAGTAAAAGAGAAAGAGAAAGAATAAGAGGACGAGGAGAAGGTAAAGGAGGAGCAAAAGACAAGGGAGAACTGCAGAACAAAATACAGAAAACGAGAAATAAAGTGGAGAAATGTCAAAGGAAGAAAGCAAGGGAAAAAAAATAAAAAGAAAGAGAAAATTGGGACAGGAGAAAGAAAATGAAGGAAAGTGAAAAGAAAAAGTTGAGCAGAGAGAGAGAGAGAGAGAGAGAGAGAGAGAGAGAGTCTTGCTTGGACGAACAAGGCTTCAAGGGTCCGGTAAGGAATAATTGAAGAGGAGAATAGTAGGCGACAGCAACTTTATTATAGAGAAAGGTCGAGGTGGGTGGAGAACATAGTGAACAGGACAGAGGAGGGAGGAAGAGAGGAGAGGGAAATAAAGCTGAAAAGAAAGAGACACTGAAAGGAGAGGAAGAGAAATGAGGGAAAGATAGAAGAGCGCAGGGTAGGGTATAAAAAATGAGAAAAATATAGACTAGTGGTGAACAAAGAAGAGAAGAGAAGAAGGCAAGGCAGGAGAGGGCAAGGTAGGGCAGGGCAGGGTATACTGGGGGTAAGGCAAGACAGGGTAGGGCAGGACAGGGCACAGCGGAACAGGTAATAGCAGGGCAGAGTAGGGCAGGAGTGGGTAGCATCATACTCGTCATTGAATCACCCATTTTTTTTTTTTTAATGAGAAAAGACCAAACATAAAGTATTCGATAATATCCATCGTAATTTAAACCAAGATTTTTTACAGGGCTTATGAAAAATCACATTACAAGATTCTGCCATTCCTTATTCTTCCATATTTCACATTACCACACTTCTCACTACCATATCCCGACAATGCTTCTCGTTACCACATCACACACTACCATACCTCACTTGTCACACTTCACCCTACCATACCTCAGTGTCATAACACAATTGATCACATCTCAGTCTGCCACACTTCACACTGCCACACTACATACTGTACTGCCATATACCTTACTCTTACCCTAGAAGCTTGCACAAACCACCATTCATAACAGTGTCACATCCCACCATACTTACACAGTGCTACATTTCACACACACACACACACACACACACACACACACACACACACACACACACACACACACACACACACACACACACACACACACACACACACACACACACACACACACACACACACACACACACACACACACTCACTGTAGAAAACGACCATGATCTTAAAAACACACTTTGAAAGCTGAATAAAATATATTTGAATCAAAGAAAAGGAAAAGCTTGGGGACATGAGAAAGGAAATAGCCTGTGACAGACGCCAAAGAGATAGCCAGAGGGATAGGCAAAAAGGAAACAGGTGTCGAAGAATGATAGAATGGCGTGGGGAAGGGGAAAGGGAGAGAGAGAGAGAGAGAGAGAGAGAGATGGTAGGGGAAATGGGAAGGGAGGGAATGATGGGGGAGAAAGAAGAGCCGGGGGAAGTACAGTGACAGTTGGAAATAGAAAGGGAGAAAGAGGGAGAGGGAATGAAAATGGGATGAATAGAGGAAGAAAGAAAATGAGCGATAAGAGAGGGAGCACGAAATGTAGGTAGATGGGAGGAGAAAATGAGAGAGTGGGAGGAAGACAGCGAGAAACAGTGATAGAGTTGGGGAAAAAAAGGTGAAAGCAAGGGAAAGGGAGAAAAAAGCATGAAGAATGACAAGTGTGATATCTTGGAGGATGCTCACCCTGACCTCATGGAAGATAGCGGGGATGGGAAGTTGAAGGACACATCTGCCCACTTTGGCGTCTTTTTTTACTTATTATTAATTTATTTATTGGCATCGTTAATGTGTACGGGAGATAGGGTTTTAGAGGGGGACTCCTTCGTGTGGTGGTACCAATATAATTCGAAGGTTCTACAGCCTGGACCTGCAAACGTACCTCAGTTCCCTCCCTATCCTACAAAGAACGAGAGTGGATTGCAGAAGGGTTGAGTGCAAGAGAGAACGAATGATAGGTAATTGATACATGTTGATTTTGCTAGCAGCTTTTACTTGGTATTAGCCGCAGGATGACCTAAAATTACTTGAAAATCTCGCTAGACACCCTGTATGAAAAAAAAAATGACGAATTAGACTTCAGAAAATACATGGCTTCGACAGGGCAAACATGAACGAGATCAAAGTACCAGGTAGATGTAGAATAATTAGGTCCAAAAATGGGCCGCTCAGTAAGATGCTACTGAGAGAGAGAGAGAGAGAGAGAGAGAGAGAGAGAGAGCACAAAAACATCCTGGGAACATGGTAGGTTACTTAGCGATGGATCAGCTTAGAGAGAGAGAGAGAGAGAGAGAGACGGCAGACAGAAAGAGGGGGAGACACGAATAAATGTGGTGAGAGAGAGAGAGAGAGAGAGAGAGAGAGAGAGAGAGAGAGAGAGAGAGAGAGAGAGAGAGACCCCTGAGAGGCAAAAGCCACTAATCCTATTGTGGTCTCGTCGTCACTTCACCAACTTTGTTATTTCACCCTGATGACTTTAGCTCATTGTTGGAGATGGCCTGTTATACCTCTGACACCTCTTCTCTGCTAGGCTATCCTCTCTGTCTGTCTGTCTGTCTGTCTGTCTGTCTCTCTCTCTCTCTCTCTCTCTCTCTTCTTGCCTCTCACTCTTCTTGCCTTTCTCTTCTCTTTCCCCCTGTCTCTTTGTCTTTTCTTTTCCTCCCCCCTCGTCCTTCTCTTTGTCCTTATTCTTGTCCTCTCTCTCTCTCTCTCTCTCATCTGTTTTGAAGAGCCCATCGTATTGAACCGCTTCAGGCCCACGACGTATTTCAGGTTCTATATTCACTGTCCTGTAAATCGTCTTCTTTAGCTTTGGAGAGAGGAGTTAGTTATAGCCTTCATTAACGCCTTCAACTACTCGAGATATGTCCTACGCTAAATAGAATCGTCTAGTTCCAGAAGCATGAGTTATAGAAAGAACCTCCTCAGATTTTTTTTTGTGCAGGGTAGAAGGAACCAAAGGCCAGGAGGGGTTAGTGCGTTTAATCACTGGAAAATTACAGTAAGGAGCTGTAATTCTTTGTAATGGAGCTGGAGTTATGCATAATTAGGAGAGCTCGAGCGTTACTTCAAGGCTAGTTCAGAAAATTATTAGGGGAAGTCAAAGTTTGGATGTTTCTGCCCGCTTGATTGTGTGGCGGAAACTGAACAAAAGGAGAGAGAGAGAGAGAGAGAGAGAGAGAGAGAGAGTTGCAGCTCACAGTTCTTTATTCCCAGGGAAGTTTGAGGCATTGTTCTTTATGGCAGGGCGAACAAAGCTTAGTTGCTGGAATTATGTACTTAAAAGGTCTTGCGTCAAACATATTTTCTTGAATTTGACACAACACGAACAGTTGCGGAAAAATATTGTTTCATGTTAGTTGTGCTGTTTAGAGTCATCATTATCATCGTTATCGTTATCAACATCATCATCATCATCATAGTTATCATCATCATCATCATCATCATCATCATAATCGTTGTCGTCGTCGTCGTCGTCATTTTCTCTTATAGATTGCCCTTGCTTGGGTTGGCCATGGAACATCTAATGCTTTTTTAAGAGCTGGAAGTTAAGCCACGTGCTAAAACCTGCTAATTACATCCTTACAGTAACTGGAAACTATTTTCAGTAAGAGATTGGAGATGTGTAATAGACTTGCAACAGTGGGAAAGTCTCAGCTTGTAACTTTACTCTCTGTACAGTCACTCAGAAAAGAAGACCACCGAATGACTACTTTTGGCTGAGTGTTTCTTGCCTAAGCGTCATGACTGTGTGGCTGGTAACTAAACTTGTATCCACATTTTTCTCTTATGGTATAGTCTTTTTACCTTGACCCAGATGTTTGTCCATTTTAAACTTAATTTGTGGAACTCTGCGGTCGAATGTGATAATACTGTGGCTCTACATCCTTTCCATTGCACTGCTTCGTGACTAGCATCTTATTCTAGCCATACTCGTGAACCTCAGAGACCAAATGTGATAATACTGTGGCTCTATATCCTTTCCATAGCAATTCTTCTTGACTAGCATCATATTATAGCTTTAATCGGATGTAAATGTCATTATTAGGGATTGAGAAGATAATTTTAGCCCAGGTTAGAGTAAGAAAGGGGCACGGTACTTCCCGGGGGCGGTCGTAGCTCTCCATCTATCTCATATCTGCTAGAACTAACTAAATAAAAATCCAGATATTATAAAGCGATACAGGAGCGAGGAACATGGAGTAGGGCCGAGCATCTTGACGGAGCTAAGACCTATTTGCTCAAGCCGCTGAGTTTGCTGACTTTAGGGGCCCGGAGCAGGCGACATGGGGGAACTAGCAAGTCCTGTTGACACAAGACGCCAGTGACAATCAGACTGGGAGTGCAGTCAGGAGACTCAAGATGCTGGGAGGAAACATCAGCCTCATTATTAGCAG
>NC_137029.1:32694465-32701965 GCF_032717465.1 Coenobita brevimanus
TGCTCTATTTTTAGTCACGTCACATACCTCCCTCTTCTGGCCGAGGCGGCTTCCATGCATGAATGTATGCTAACAAGATATCAGTGCCTGCATCAGAATTGGCATATACAGGAGAGAGAGAGAGAGAGAGAGAGAGAGAGAGAGAGAGAGAGAGAGAGAGAATGCCTGTGAGTATTTGTGTATGTGCGTCCGTGTGTTTGCGTGTGCAGGTCCAAGATGAATTTATGGTGCGCGTCTGATCCCAAGTAAAGCCAGATGTCCGAGGAGAAGTGCCCACTCCAGGACCAACTCAGGTGGCTCTTAAGGCATCCCCCCCCCCTCAGTTTCTCTCTCTCTCTCAGCCCTCACCACGCCCTCTCTCTCCTTCTCCCCTCCTTATCGTCCACGCTTTTCACCGCCTCCTCCTCACCGTCCTGCCCATCTCCTCCCTCTCTCCCTTCCCTTGCTCACCAGCCCCTCCCTCCCTGTTTCTCCCTCTCATGGTTTACTGCCACCCTAGGTCTTCCTTGTCTCACTGTTTTTTTTTTTTTTCCCCCGTTCCCTTCCCCCATCCCTCCGCCTCCCTCTCCCTCGGTCTCTTCACCCCCCCCCCACCCATTTCCTTGCCTCACAGCTCTCATTCTCCTCACTCTGCCTCGTACTCCCCTACTGTCTGCCCTCTCCCCACCCTTCCTTCATTGGCTTTGCCTCACCCTCCCCTGCCCTTCCTTCCGTCTTCATACCTTCCATCACTCACCACTCCCCTCCTACTTCACCTCCCCTACCTCACCTTCCCCTCCTCAGTCTTCCTTCATTGTCCCTTCTCCCCTCGTTCCTCACCTTCCCCTCCCCATTCCTTCCTGTACTGCCTCCTTTGCTGCCTCCCTCCCCTTCTCTGACACCCCCCTCTCACCCTCTCAGCCACCGCCTCACCATCCCGCGTCAGATCAAAGCGAATTCAGGAGTTGCCTTGTTGTCGTTCTATTTCCTCGGTTTACTGCACCGGAATTCCCTGTTTCACAAGAAAACCCTTTATTCTCCTCGGTATAGCAGGCTTCTTATCATCTTATCAGTGTATTCTGGCGTTTGACGTTTTAGTGTTCTCATGTTCGTTTATGTAGATAGATAAATAGTTAGGTAGGTAGTTAGGTTGGTAGGTAGACAGGTAGATAGATAGGTGCATGTATAGACAGGTAAATAGATAGATAGGTGGATAATGTTATTTATGCAGTCTCTAGTGATATCAAAGAAACATAAATTGCTGAAACAATACTTCAGTGTAACATGGAAAACACCCGCTGAGCAAAAGGTGTTACGAAAACTCATAATTCAACGAGAACCGGTGTCAAGAGCTCACATTCTCCACAACAGCAGTAGCTCCTTAAAGCAGACGCATCAGCCTCCCTTGCTAATGCAATTTCACACATTCTGGTTTTGCTAAATTCATAATAGAGAGCATCCACGTAAAACTATTCACTTTTATATCGCGATCTGCATCCTAGTGGTGTAGTTGGTTCATATTCACCTGGCTTAGCTGATGGCCAAGTGTAGTCAAATTGGAAGCTTTTGAGTAGTAACCAAGGATACTTATACCGGCCTCATAACTAAGTTTCATCGAATTTAATGCTACCATTAATTAGTATTTCTAGAATGGCCCATTTCCCTTAAATGAAAACAAAGCAGTCATAGTAGTAGTCGCAACCCCAGGCTCATCTAAGCGTGAACCTGGTGGACTGCAGGCTGAAGTTCCCCTCCTCCTGCAGCGCAACATCCTACTTTCAGGGGATAGGGAGGGAGTTGAGGTACAACTGCGTAATCGGGTAGCGGAGCAGCTCGGTTATATTGGTGCCACCACACGAAGGCTTCCCTCCCTACCACCAGTCTGCGTCCTAAAATGTATTAATAAGGATTTAAAAGCCTTCAGTCGACCATTTTATCTCCAGAAGTTACAGTGTTTCTTTTTATAATTCAGATACTCAGGTAAAATTTTTTAACATACGTCCGATTGGTTACAAAATATTGGAAGGTCAGAATCATGGCGTTGTGCAACTTTTAATGGAAGACTGAAGTCATGGTGTTGTATATGCAAGAGTTTTGAAACGTAGCTTTTAGCAGCGCAACAGGCTGGTGCAAGAAACGTATTTTAGTCTTTGTGTATCGCTGCTTTTTGTCTGTATGTCCTCTTATGTTATATCTGACTTCCTTCTTACTATACCGTATCTCCTCTTGCTGTCTTCTCTGTTGTTATCTCTTGGTTCGCGTTCTGGTTTTATTTCTCGTATTTTCTGTTTTCTACACGGGTATATGTGTCGTTTTGTATATCCCCCTCTTTATTTTTTCCATCATTAGCCTCAGTCTTGATATATCTCCTTTTTCTGTCTCCTCTATTGCT
This sequence comes from Coenobita brevimanus, assembly GCF_032717465.1. Taxonomy (NCBI): domain Eukaryota; kingdom Metazoa; phylum Arthropoda; class Malacostraca; order Decapoda; family Coenobitidae; genus Coenobita; species Coenobita brevimanus. Next base: position 32,696,837 of record NC_137029.1, read on the forward strand.
TCCTCTTGATTCACGTTCCAGTTTTCTTGCATTTTCTGTTTTCCCCTCCACAGCTCGCTGAGAGTGGTTAAGGTGTGTCATTCATTCAGCGAGGAGGTGGAGGAAGTGGTTCTGATCAAAAGTGCGTCGGAAATCGGTTTAGATCTATGATAATGCAACGGAAATTACTTAAAGGTTAACTATAATATTATTTGCAGTTGTTGTCTATGTATAATAATGAATGGGTTATCTCGGCAGCTTACTTCAGAGTCTTCATAGTGTATAATAATGAAAAAAAAAATGTCTCCTTGTCCTCGAATAATGAAAAAGTGGTCCTCCTGTCCTCTTATAATGAAAAATAGGCCCTCCTGTTCGTGTATAATAATGAATAGCTCATCTCGGCAGCTTACGTCAGAGCCTTCTTCATTCATCACCCTCCACCACACCCTTCAGGTGGACGCTAAAATTTTATGTCCAGGTACGAGGTAATTAAGGCCTCGTCCCAGTCCACACGGTACCTTGAGAGAGAGAGAGAGAGAGAGAGAGAGAGAGAGAGAGAGTGGAGAGACAGACAGACAGGGAGTGTGAGAGGAGAGATGTGGGGAGGACGGGAGGGGAGAGGTGAAATGTAATATTGCATGATTGTGGTGGGAAGGGACGGCTGTATTGCATGACTGTGGTTGGAGTGGTTATATTGCATGACGAGGCTAGAGGTGGCTGTATTGCATGACTGTGCTAGGGGTGCTTGTATTGCGTGACTGTGGTTGGGGTGGTTGTATTGCATGACTGTGCTAGGGGTGCTTGTATTGCGTGACTGTGGTTGGGGTGGTTGTATTGCATGACTATGGCTGGAGTGGTTGTATTGCGTGACTGTGGTTGGGGTGGTTGTATTGCATGGCTGTGGTTGGTGTGGTTGTATTGCATGGCTGTGGTAGAGGTGGTTGTATTGTATGACTGTGGTAGATGTGGTTGTATTGTATGACTGTGGTTGGAGTGGTTGTATAGCATGACTGTGGTTGGAGTGGTTGTATTGCATGACTGTGCTAGAGGTGGTTGTATTGCATGACTGTGCTAGAGGTGGTTGTATTGCATGACTGTGCTAGAGGTGGTTGTATTGCATGTCTCTGGTAGAGGTGGTTATATTGGATGACTGTGATAGAGGTGGTTGTATTGCATGACTGAGTTAGAGGTGGTTGTATTGCATGACTGTGTTAGAGGTGGTTGTATTGCATGACTGTGTTAGAGGTGGTTGTATTGCATGACTGTGTTAGAGGTGGTTGTATTGCATGACTGTGGTAGAGGTGGTTGTATTGCATGACTGTGGTAGAGGTGGTTGTATTGCATGACTGTAGTAGGGGCCAAGTTATTGTGAGAGAAATTTAAGTTGTGCTAGGGAACTATGTAGAGCGGTAGCATTGCCCTTTTCTACCCCTGAGATACGTGAGAAAGCTTCTAAAAGGACGAAAATCTGGGCCAAGTCAAGTTGAATGGACTATATGCAGAATAAAATCATCTGACAGTAGGAACAATAAAAAGGTATGTATAAAACTTCATGGTACCGACACCCTCACTTCGCCAGGCGCAAGTTTATGGTCGTCTCTGCTGTTAGACGGAAGTTTTTTTTTATTGGGAAAGTTACCCTCCCTTGTTATACTTTATGGCCCCAACACCGTCACTTAGAGACGTCTTTTATAACGCCTTCACTACCAAAACGCACTCTTTTTAGCGCCACTCTGGACCCTACGAAAACGTTTTCTTACAAGCGACATAAATGTACTGTCACGTGACGACATCGACACTACGAAAACTTTTCCTTGTAAGCGATGAAAACCTATCTTTTTAGCGAAGCCGCAGACATTACGAAAACGTTATCTTCTTACTGACGCCATGGACACTACAAAAAACGTTTTCCTTTTAGTGGTGAAAACATAATCTTTTTAGCGGCGCCTCAGACACGACGAAAACGTTTTAACTTTAGCGACGACACGGAAACTATGAAAACGTGTTAATATAAGCGACGCCACAGACACTACGAAAACATTTTCATTTTAGCGATGCCACAAACACTTCGAAAACATTCAATAGGTGTGTAATCGTCACTCTCCCACTGAAGTTGAATTTATGAGTCTGGTGGTCATGAGAGTGGCATATAACTAGGGTCAGTTAATTGAAGACGTTCTAGTTATAATACAGTGATTGCAGTGCCAGAAAAAGAAAAGGAAAAAATATGTACAGCTTAGGAACACAACACACCTATAGAAAGGCAAAATATTATTATCTGCAAACTTTTCAGCGCGTGACTACGAAACTTCCTGTCATATATACTGATTAATTCTGGATCCGTGCGCTACCTACCCGGCCACGTAACCAGCGGATGGGTCGTTGTAGTGTGTTCAGAGGAGCTCTAGTGGAGATGATCCGGATAATCCCATGGAACGTGCACGAGCTGGAGACTTCGTGGTGCTAAAACCCGACCTGGACCTGTCTTCAAAGAACACGTGCTGGCCCGCGGCGTGAGAGATTGTTAGTAATTTTGAAGGGAACTCTTCTGTTGGATTTATTTCCTTGGCGGGAAGGCGTGTTGATATTAGGTTTATATTGCTTTTTTGACCGCAATGAAATTCATGCAAGAACATATGTCATCCCGTTCAGAAATGTTCATATAAAACCTGTTCTCTCGGGTAATTTTGAAGGGAAGAAGCTGTCGTCACCTTTTATGAGATTGAGATTGTTTTTTTATTCATCATAAGATTAACTCACGGAATACAGGCACGAACTGAAGGTGTCGTGGTACTGAAAAATCCTCCAAGGTTATATTTAATTTACAAATGCATACCCGCACCAGGAGAGGGAGACGTGCTGAGTAATTTGGGCAGGTTTGGCAGCAGGGAGATACAATTATGTTACTTTTGTGTAGATTCAGATTGTTTTAGCTTCTACACTCTTTATTCAGGCAAGGAACATATTACACCCCCGTAGGAGACCCTTTATTCAGGCAAGGAACATAATACACACCCGTAGGAGACTCTTTGTGCTAAAAATTGTCAGTACGCTTCTAGGGACAAACTTGTGACAGTCCACGCTATGACAGAGAAGCTTTTCGTTAATCTGGAAGGTAAATTGTTCTGTCCAGATGGATAGATGGCAATTCTAGGCTAAGTGTAAAAATACATTATGGTCTCAGCTGAGCTAAATAAAACTATATTGCTATTCTCTCTCTCTCTCTCTCTCTCTCTCTCTCTCTCTCTCTCTCTCTCTCTCTCTCTAAATGGCTGAGTTGTAATCACAGAGTAACACTAGAGTATGATGCCAGTCAAGAAGAAGTGCTGTGGAAAGGGTATAGAGCTGTAGTATTGTCGTTTTCTGCCACTGAGCTACGTAAAATAAGCCACAAAAGGACGAAAATCGGGGGCAGGGTAAGGTGAAAATACTGTAGTAAGAGAGAGAGAGAGAGAGAGAGAGTAGGGGGAGGGACTTCGTGGGTACTGTTAGAGTTAGAAATGGGTGGGGGAAGGGATGGGAAGGGAAACGGATCTTGGGTTAAGTAACATATAGCCGTAGGGGCAAAGTTTCGAATCCATCCATTTGGCTCTATCCCCTGTGAGGTGGGTGAAGGGAGGGGGAAGCCTGGGATAGTCAGTAAATGAAATAGGATCCATTTATCTTTTGTGCCTTCAGGAGATAGAGGCTGGTGGTGGGAGGGGGGAGAGAGTGGTGTGTGGTGGTGGTGGTGGTGCTGGTGTGGAGGAGGTGGTGACAGTAGTAGCAGTAGTAGAAGTTGGGGTAATTGTAGTTGAATAAAATCGTCTGTAGAAAACTTGAACTTTTTTTTTTTATAACCCGTACTGAGAGGGTTAAAGAGATGAGCCCGGCGTCGATTCGAATCCCCTGTGTGTCTGGTATGTGGTGTGGGCGGTGGCCGTGAGATTGGGTTGGTATTTGAGGGTGCGGGGTGGTGCTAATAAGTGTGGACGGAGGCACCAGCTCGGTAAATAGGCACACGGTGGATAGGTGGGTAGAGGAGAGGAACAGGAAGAGGAAAAGGAAGAGGAGCAAAAGGAAGACGAAAAAGAGGACGAGGAGCGAAAGGAAGAGGAAGACAAGGAGAGGGGAGAAGGAAAGGAGGAGAATGAAGCACAGAGGATGGAATGTAGAAGAGGGAAAAGAATGAGGGAAGGGGAGAGTTTAATGTGGACGCACTTGCGCGGTAGATACACGTAGTGATTCGGTGGATAGATACGCAAGAGTAGACGAGGAGGGGGTAGGGAAGAATGTGATGAAGAGGGAGAAAAGGAGAGAGGAAGATAGGGCGATGAAAAGGAAAAGAGAAGGCGAGGGATGGGGGGAGAACAAGACAAAGGGAGGATGTGGAAGATAGAAGGAAGAGGAAAAGGAGAAAGAGGAAGGAGGAGGAGGAACAATGAATTAACAAGGGAGAGAAAGAATGAGAGGAGGACAAGAAGAAGCAGCTGCAAAAAACAAATAAATCTGAGGAAATGAGACGAGACACTTGGTGTAGAAGGAGGAGAGGGGAGGTCAATATGTCACGAAAAAAAACAGATAGGAGAGAGAGAGAGAGAGAGAGAGAGAGAGAGAGAGAGAGAGAGAGAGAGAGAGGGAGAGAGAGAGAGAGAGAGAGAGAGAGAGGAGTAAAAACGAAGAATTGGAGAGAGGGGAGAGTCAGATGGAGAGGAAGAAGAGAAAATAAAATATATCTCGCAGTGGAGTAGAGGCATTAGTGTGGCCAGAGGGAGAGAGAGTATAAGTTGAAGTTCCACCTCTGTCTCCCCATATTGTTTATATGTGTTCGATGTATAAAATCGGTTTACTAGCTGTGTTAAATATATCTATAATTCTTAGGTAACTCGAAGGAAAGTCATAGAGACAGGCTGTTAACTTCTGAATACCCAGACTATACCTAACTTGAGAAAAACGAATAGAAATGATTTGTTAGCGACACAAGATGAGTCTAAACTGTTGAACTAACTTAAGAGAGTGACATAAAGACAATTTGTTAACACAGTAAGATATGTCCAGGCTCTATCCAGATCTGGGTAGAAGTATAGGAGCGATTCGTTTTCTCTAGCTCTGTTTTATATATATATATATAAACTGTGAACCTAACTAAAGCATAAAGACAATTCGTTGAC
>NC_137029.1:32704465-32714465 GCF_032717465.1 Coenobita brevimanus
TGGCAGGTACTGTAATGGTAGGGGACAGAGACAGATTTCAATGGAGATAATCGTTCTCTCCCCGTGTCTTCTCTTCTCCCTCACTTTCTCCTATCTCCCTCACATTCTCTTCATCTCGCTCACCTTCTCATCGTCTCTCTCACTCTATTCGTCATCCCCTTTCTCGTTTTCAGTATTCTTGTCCCTTCACCTCTCCCCCACCGCACCCTTCTTCGCTTTCCCTTTTTTTCCTTGTCTTTGCATTTTTTTCCCCAGCTGTTCTTGTTCCTATCCCATATTCCTTCTTTTTCCTCTCATTTTCCCTTCACCTCACCTTCCCTGTTTCCTCCCTTCTCTCTCCTCTCATACCCTTTTCCACTCCTCATCCGTTTCTCCTCCCTGTCTGTCCTGCGTGATGATCGTCATTCTCTCTCTCTCTCTCTCTCTCTCTCTCTCTCTCTCTCTCTCTCTCTCTCTCTCTCTCTCTCTCTCTCCCTCTCTCTTCCTCCCCGCACACAGATTCCACATTTTCCATATTTCTCGAGTTTCGCGAGACATCCGTGACATTTAGCGTGAATCCGCGAGACTGAGGAATGAATGGCGGGGTTTGTGAGGCGAGAGAGGCAGAGGAGACGAATTTCCTACCGTGGAGAGAGAGAGAGAGAGAGAGAGAGAGAGAGAGAGAGAGAGAGAGAGTACGTATATCTAGCAGTCATGTGAATTGGCTTGAATATTGAGAGAGAGAGAGACAGACAGACAGACAGACAGACAGAGACAGATAGACAGACAGACAGTCAGACAGACAGACAGAGACAGATAGACGGAGACAGCGGGGGAACTCATAGAGAAGAAACAGAAAATTGACAGCACGAGTTTCCCCCGACGGCCTGTCAAATAAGTAGAGAGAGAGAGAGAGAGAGAGAGAGAGAGAGGGAGAGCGGAGTCGTGTAGAGAATAATTTTGGGTACCGGTGAAAAATAAACGTTTATGAGAACTTTTACGTGATCACAGAAAATGTATGTCTGTAGAGGAACGTTTCTCGGTATAATATTTAGGAAGGAAAACGTTTAGGAGATTGATGTTATGCGAGACAGGTATTAATATGTGTAAGGAAAGGACGAGAAATGCGTAGGGAGACATCGATATACGTGTGTGGAAATGTTTTGAAATGGATATGGAATCTGTAGAAATGAGTATGGCAACGTTTGAAATATGTATAGAGGCGCTTATAGCATGACGGGAAGAGAACGTTTTGGAAGTGTGAGGCAGAGAACGTGTAACTTGCAGAGGAAAATATGATACTTAGATCTCTGAGGAAATATATATGGAAACGTTTTGATCATTGGAAAAAAAAAATGACTTGGAAACCGTGTAGGGAAGCGTTTTAAGTGACCGGAGAAATCAGTGCGTACAAATACCCTAAAAATATCTGGAAAAAATGCATCAAAGGATAAACGTATTTATTTGGAAACGTTTGTAGAATTCCATAGACACAACTGTAGAGGGGAAACGTTTTTTTTAGACCAGCAGATAAAAACAAAAAAATGTGTAGGGAAGCGTTTCGCCCAGGGTAGACGTGGGGGGATTAAGTTTGTGTAAGGCTGTCAGATCTGTGTCCTTGTGTGCCAGCCCCAGCGTGAGAGAGAGAGAGAGAGAGAGAGAGAGAGAGAGAGAGAAAGAGAGAGAGAGAGAGGAAAAAAGGAAAGAGAAAGAGAGGGTACCTTTGATTGCAACATCCAATTAAAGTTATCCACTTTGGGTTGCACGCAGGCATCGTACCTCCAGCGACACAAAAGAGGGAATATCACTTCACTTTTTACAGCTCGGTTTCACTTTAAAAACTAGATTACTTTTCCTGTCAAGTTTTTTTTTTTTTTTGGGGGGGGAGGAAGGATATTCCTTTCATATTCTCAGTAGTTTCTCTTCAAGTTACAGTTGGTCATGTTTCATTATTTCTTACTGTGAATTGTCAACAACGCAATTTATTCTGACTAATTAAGAGAGGACTTTATTCAGAAATATTCATAGCGGCAATAAATGCTTAAAACACAGTATGTATTATTTAATCTGAGAATGGAGAGCTGTGTATTTATTCTAATTAACGCCAGGCGATTTATTTAGCTCATAGGGAAATGCCAAAGCCATAGTTGTAATCTACTGAGTCCTGTGGCGTATTTTTTTGGTCTGTTTATGCTACTTACAGACGACTTTATGTATTAACGATTTTATTCTGTTCAGAGGGGGTTAATCTGTATTATAACTCCTTCAGTTCGGAAGGTCTTTCTAAATTAAAATAAAATCGTCATGGATGGCATTAAATCACTTGTCTATAGCCAGGTGTCTTAATTCCTGAGGGATTGGTCACGAACAAATCACCTCCATACTGCCATTTCCCCCGTCATCAAACTGCTCTCCCTAGAACTCACACTACCGTCGTTCATTTACTGCCCATCCTCATTCCGTCCCTTCACCTCTCTCTCTCCATCGTAGTGAAAGGATTAATGAGTCACTGGCAATCCCTCTGATCTAAACTGACTCACTACATCTGTTTATTCAGCTGTTTACCTTCGTTTCCACCTTCAGTAACTTTCACATTATTTTGACTACCATCTCGAGTATTTGGCAAAGCTTATGGCCTGGTATTTCAAGCTTAAGGAATCATGTTTCGTTGCTCTCTTGTTTTTCTTTCAAATGTTTTTGTAGGCTTTATGCATCTGGGACGTATATTTGGAGCGTTAGGAAAGTGACTGCGCAGTTGGACAGTGCCACGCCACACACTGCCACACCTCACACTACCACATCACCACACATACACTTATCGCTACACTGCATAATGCCAGACCACGCACAGTCACACCACACACTGCCACACCACATAGCTGTGTTATGGAATTTCATGTTTTAGTCAGTTCTTTGTCTGGAGAGAAATCTGTCCGTGGGTTAGTATTTAAAACTTGAACTGTTGTTCCCGTATTTCTTTCTGTCAACCCTTTTATCGTCCTCTCTGTTTAGTTAACATCTCCAGCTTTACTCTTCGTTTCACCGATCAAGTACACTATTAGCTGAGGTAACCAGTGCTTTTTGGGTAGCCTCATGGCTTGTAGAAGCGAGATTGGTGGTGGAACGCTGACTGCCCGGCTCTGTCATTGCCTCAGACTAATTCAGCATCGGTTCAGTGTTAGCGAGAGTGAACAGGGTGGTATTGGGAGGGTAACGGGAGATACTGTGGGTGTAAATGTGCACTGATTTGCATTGGGAGGCGAAAAGGGATGGGTGTGGTGTGATCAATGGGGGAAAAAGAGAGGTGTCGATAGTAAGGGGTGTTGTGGGAATCTAAAGGGAAAGAGATATCGATAGGGAGGGGTGTGGTGGGAATCTAAAGGTAAAGACATTGATAGGGAGGGGTATGGCGAAAATCTAAAGGGGAAAAGATGTTGATAGGAAAGGTGTGGCGGGAATCTAAAGGGAAAGAGAGAGGTTGATAAGGAGGGGATTTCCGGGACTCTCAAGGGAAGGAGAGCATGGGTATGAGTGATGAGTAAAGGGAGCTTGAAGGCCAAAGGAAAGGAGAGTGTTTGTGTAGGTGGCGAAGAGGCAAAGGGAAGGGTATTGAAGGTATGGACGCATGTTTGAATAGGATGGGGAGTATTGGAAGGCCAAATAGATGGGTAGTGTGTGTGTGTGTGAGAGAGAGAGAGAGAGAGAGAGAGAGAGAGAGAGAGTGATTAAATTTTACCCTACAAAACAATTCCCCAAGGAAGAAGTGCCAGGTAGCCTCCCAGTCCCACGAGAATAGAGGCCCTGCAGTTGAGCCGGCTTCAAAGGACAGTGTGTTGGTGTTGCTGTCGTATGGAGAGAGAGAGAGAGAGAGAGAGAGAGAGAGGTTCGAAGGGGATAGGAAGTCTGAGGGAAGGAAGAGACACAAGGTGGGAAGGAGGACGAGAGGAGGGGAGTTCAGGATGGGTAGGGGAGTTGAGGGGCAGGGGATAGAGAGCTGGGGGAAGGGAAGGGAGGGGGAGGGGCAGAGGATAGGAGGACTAGGAGGGGTGGTAGTGGCAGTCACAGGCGTATCATATCACAACCTTATCTTTGTGTAAACGAAGCATCCTGCCCTCACCAAAATAAATATGTTCATTATTTCTTTTCTGTATCATTTTTCTGAATTCCACCCACCTGATGCATTCACAAAAAAAGGCTTCATTTTTCTTTTCAATAACATTTTTCTTGATAAAGATCTTAGTTGTTAGAGGTAAATAAGGTTAGGATGAAATAGGGTGAGTAGGATGAAATAGGGTGAGAAGTGAGCATCATACACTCCGTAGCGCACATGTCCTTACGGTCCTTTAGTGTAACATTATTTTCTGGATCCTACTCAGGTCTTTTATTAGTGAAAAGTAGGATAATGGTGGTGGTGGTGGTGGTGGTGGTGGTGGTGGTGAGAGATGGTGGTGGTGGTGGTGGTGTGGAGATGGTAGTAGTAGTGATGATGGTGATGATGATGATGATGGCGATGATGTTGGCGATGATGGCGTTCATGCTGCACACCCCATTTATTTGCTGAGAAATAACTATTGTTGATGATAATAGGAATAAAAAGAAGTAAACCATTTATCTGCCATATATCAACCACCACCACAACCATACAGCCCTGCTATCAGCCAAACCATACACACCTACCATGACCCACAACCATACAGTCTTGCCGTCACCAAAACCATACACACCTGCCATCACCAAAACCATACACACCTGCCATCACCAAAACCATACACACCTGCCATCACCAAAACCATACACACCTGCCATCACCAAAACCATACACACCTGCCATCACCAAAACCATACAAACCTACCATGGTCACAGCTAAACAAAGCTACCCTCCAAACAAACATGCAAGGTCTACCATACCCATAACCATACAGAGCTACCATCGCGCAAACCACACAGACCTACCACCATCCAAACCATCCTGGGCCATCACAACAACCATGTAGTCCCGCCTTATGCTGTCATAACCATACATACTACTAGCACAGCAACAACCATACATACTGAACTACCATGTCCACAACCATACAGACCTACCATGCCCAAAACCATACAGGGTTCACTATGGTAATCATAAGATCAACCATCATAACAACCATACATGATAAAAAAAAAGAAAAACCATCCGTCTACAACACAATCCAACCATCCTCCAAACCATACAGCCCTACCATGCCCAGAACCATACAGGGGGGACTATGGTAATCACAGTGCCTGCCGCTAGATACCTCAGTGGGGTGGAAAACGAGAGTCAGCCAGCGGAAAGTGCGGGGTGATAGCTGGGGCAGTGTGTGTGTGTGTGTGTGTGTGTGTGTGTGTGTGTGTGTGTGTGTGTGTGTGTGTGTACCGGGGAAGTGGTCCACGTTACTAGGAATTGGGCCGTGTTCCTAGTTATTATGCCCAGTTAGTTGTCCCTATGTTCTTAGTGAACCCCCATCCCAACTAGCATCCTTAGTTAATGGTCCATGTACCCCGATTAGTGGTACATGTTCTCGGTCCTTGGTCCATCTGCCCAACTTCTGTTTTTCGTCAGCGGCCCTTGTCCATATACTCATTAACTTGGCTTAATATCGCCATCTCTCCATCTTAAATGCTGAGTTGTTATAATAGAATAAAAATAGAATATGATACTATTCACGAAGAAGTGTAATGGAAAGGGGAGCGCGTTGTGCTTTTCTCTGCCACTGGGCCACGTGAAAGCAAAAAGACTAAAATCATGGCCAACTTTGGGTGATAGGATTATAAATAGTAGCTTTTTTTATAATTGCCACCGCGGGACGACTTCAGTACCGTAAGATTTTTTTAATGGTTCAGGTGCCTAGTGCCTGGTCCATGTCCCTCGTTAGTCCACATCCTTAGGTAGTGGTGGTCCATATTCCTGGTTACACTTGTGGTACTTGGAAATGCGTAATAGTTTTTTCTCCTTAACTTGGCATGGATATTTATACATTTGCTGCTTATTTCACGTATGTCATTGGGAGAAAACACCACCACGATGCTGCATACTTTATCATGATATTCTAGTGTTTATCCGTCGCTATAGTTTGGCATTAAAGATGGAGAAATGGCAATTGTTTGTCGAGTAAGAGTAAAAAGAGGATAAAAGGCCATATACTCTTTTTTTTTTCTTTTTTCTTTTTTTTACTGGTGGGCGACATTCATAGTTTCTCAGTTATTCTCACTTGTAGACAGTTTGAATGTAAAATTATTGATAAAACTTTAGAACCGTTATCTGAACCAAAAAATATACATAGGCTATAATCCAAATATCTGAAAAATCAGGTGGCAGGACGATGCGGACCGGATACAAAAACTGGAATGAACAGAGAGGTAAAGTCGGATCACATTAGTGCAGTGAAGGGTGGCATTGGTGTGGACAGCTGGTGATTGACGTGCCTGTCATCCCCCACACAGTGACACGCATCCCACCAGCCCACTGTGGATTGTACTGTGCTCATTTTTACTCTAACTTGACCTCACATTGCCATCTCTCTGACTTTACCGAATATTGCCATCTCTCTGACTTTACCTAAAATTGCCATCTCTCTAACTTTACCTAATATTGCCATCTCGCTAACTTTACCTGATATTGCCATCTCTCTGACTTTACCTAATATTGCCATCTCTCTGACTTGACCTAAAATTGCCATCTCTCTGACTTGGCTTAAAATTGCCATCTCTCTAACTTGACCTAAAATTGCCTTCTCTCTGACGGCCTAACACTGTCATCTCTCTAACTTAACCTAAAATTGCCATCTCTTTAACTTGATCTAAAACTGTCATCCCTCTAACTTTACCTAAAATTGCTATCTTTCCATCTTTGAGATCTAATCACGAAGAAGTGCTATGGAAAAGATGTAGACCATGCTGTACTCTTGTCTAACTTGGTCTAAAATTGCCATCCCTCTTTGGATGCTAAGAAACTCTTTTTACCCTAACTTGGCCTAAAACTGTCGTCTCTCTCTCTCTCTCTCTCTCTCTCTCTCTCTCTCTCTCTCTCTCTAACTTCCGGAATCAGGTAGTCAGTCATTGTTGTAAATCACACACACACACACACACACACACACACACACACACACACACACACACACACACACACACACACACACACACACACACACACACACACACACACACACAAACACACACACACACACACACACGCACACACACACGACAAAAGCCCGCCAGGTTACTAATGGAGGGCCGAATAAGCTGGTGCCCCGCGATTTTTCATACCCTGATACTCTTGAAACTTTCCGAGGTTGCGCGAAACTTTAAGAAAAAAATTAATTAACAGATTTCGTGCTGTCGTGAGGGATTAGGCTCAAGTCTGAAGTCTGAAGGAGGGATATACAAAGCAGGATTTTTTGTGTGGTTTTTCTGTAATCCTTCTCTCTCACTTGCTCTTTTTTCTTTGTGTTTTTACCTTTGTCTTTGTTTTTTTTGTCTCCGTTTCCCTGTATTTCTCGCTTCCTGACTCTTCCCACCTCAGTTTGTTTTTCTGTCTTGTATGATTCTGTGTCTCTCTATGTTCCTATCTGTCTCTCTTTGAGTCTCAGTTTTTCTATCTATTTCTGTGTGTGTGTGTGTGTGTGTGTGTGTGTGTGTGTGTCTTTTCCTATCTCTGTCTGTCTTTCTCTGTATCTATTTCTCTCTCCGTGTCTGTAGTTATCTGTCTTTCTGTGTCTGTGTTTTTATCTGTCTGTCTCTGTGTATCTGTTCCCATCTCTGTCCGGTTTTCAGTCTTTGTTTCTGTCTGTGTCTGTCTGTTACTCTCTCTCTCATTCTGTTGCTCTGTCTCTGTATGTCATTCTGTCTTTATCTCCTCCTATATACCCTACTATTTGAAGGTTGGTTATAAAAAAACGATATGATGTTTGTCTGATTATTTTGTCTTATTTCTCACTGCTTTTTCTATGTATTTAATTTTCTGTGTCTTGATTCTTTTCCCTTTCTGTGTCAAGATGAAGCTTTTGCTAGATATATCACATTTCGTTACCAGTATTTTTTTTGACAGATCTCTCTCTCTCTCTCTCTCTCTCTCTCTCTCTCTCATTTGTCTCTTAATTTCCTCAAGATTGGGAAAGTTTTGGCAGCGTTTCTTAATTCTCTTAATTGTTTTCCATTTTTAAAACAGCATCGTTTGTGTGTGTGTGTGTGTGTGTGTGTGTGTGTGTGTGTGTGTGTGTGTGTGTGTGTGTGTGTGGTGTATGTGTGTGTGTGTGTGTGTGTGTGTGTGTGTGTGTGTGTGTGTGTGTGTGTGTGTGTGTGTGTGTATCCAATTTTTTCCCCTTTTTGTGCGTTAGTTTTCTTTCGTTTTCTCCACCTTATTATTCTACTCGTTTTCCTTTCCTCCTTTGTTATCTTTTCTATATACGTTACCGTCTTTATTCCTCTGCCCATCACTGTCTGTCAATCTATCTGTGTGTCTGTGTTTACCTATCTGTCTATATCTATCTGTCTATGTATCTTTTTTCCATCTGTCTATCTGTAACAGTGACATTACTTGCAGAGAGATATAGTAACGTACGGAAAATCATGCTCCCCACACTACCCACCATCTCCCCTTCTTCTGAGTAAAATCGTCTCCACTTAAGCTAAATGAAGTCGTCTGAAGGCAGCAGGGATGAAATAATTAGGAACGATACCTGACACGACTCACTGCCCCAAACTTCTTTCCGAGAGCAAGCAGTTGAGAACGTGACATATGGTGTGTGGTGTGGTGTAGTGTGGTGGGGCATGGTGCGGTGGGATGGGATGAAGATTGTGTTGTGGTACTGATATGGTGTGTTGATGGTGTGGCGTGGGGTGGATTGGGGTGTGCTTGGGTGGGATGTTGTGACGTGATATGGATATGTGTTGAAGTTGCAGAGGTGTAATATTGTGGTATGGTGGACCTGTTATGGTTAATGGGGATGGTGACGTAATGTGTTTGTGTTTTGGGTGTGTGATGTGGATTTGTGTTGGTGTGGTGGTGATGTTGTAAAGGTGGTGGCTGTGGTGTCTTGCGGTTGGGTTATGCGTTGGTGAGGTAGTGTAAAGAGGGGGGATGGTGTGGGAATGGTGTCAGTGATGTTGATAGTGTGGTACAATGTGTTCGTCTTGTATGATGGTATGGCGTGGTGTGGTAGTGGTAGCGGTATGGTGGGGATCTGTGTCTGTGGTTTGTGTTTTTGTGTTTGTGGTGTTGGTGTTTTGATGGTAATATAGGGCAGTGGTGTTTTATCGTCTGTGTCGTATTGTGCTGCTGGGTTGGTGATATTGCGCTGATTGTGTGTGTGTGTGTGTGTGTGTGTGTGTGTGTGTGTGTGTGTGTGTGTGTGTGTGTGTATTGATTGATGGCTTTGTAATGATGGAACTCCCTCTCCACTCCGCCATTGCTATGTTCCTGTCACCCGCAAAGCCACTGAAAACATTGATGGTAATGTGATTTGCATGGCCGGTTAATCTGAAGCCTTACTGGGATTTCCACGGACTCTGTACCAACTCTACATCACAGGAGTTTGAGAGTTAATTTCGGGTATTATTAGATCATCCATTTGCAATAAAATCAGTCCAATAAAGCCGAAGTGTAAACAGTGGATTTAAATATTACCATTAAAAAATGCCAAGAGTTAAAAGTGGACTGAAGTCTTACTATTATACTAGCCCAAGTGTTAAGAGTAGGTTTAAGTATTACTATTTAAAAAAATCCAAGAGTTAAGAGTGTATTTGTTGCTGTTAAAAAAAGCCCAAGAGCTAAGAGAGAATTTGAGTACTACCAGGATATCTGTTTACACTAACGCAGCCGTGCATTTTACTGAAGTAAAGAGTTGAAAGCAAGAGCAAATGAATGTGAATTTTCCTTCAATCAAAACCATACAAATGATAGAGTTGATCCCAGACACGAGGACATTAATGTAATTTATAATCAGTCATACACGTAACAACTTCTGATTTGTCCCAATTATTTAAAGGATTTTCACGTTC